>NC_057801.1:260736917-260979580 GCF_018294505.1 Triticum aestivum | reverse complement strand
GGGCCAATACTTGTCTAAGTGTTGGTCCAAACCGAGCGATGTCCGGCGCCCCCTGGGTAACCAGGGTCTATGCCAACCCATCGTCTTGCTCATCCGGTGTGCCCTGAGAATGAGATATGTGCAGCTCCTATCGGGATTGTCGGCGCATCGGGCGGCTTTGCTGGTCTTGTTTTACCATTGTCGAAATGTCTTGTAAACCAGGATTCCGAGACTGATCAGGTCTTCCTGGGAGAAGGTCTATTCCTTCGTTGATCGCGGGAGCTTGTCATGGGCTAAGTTGGGACACCCCTGCAGGGTATAAACTTTCGAGAGCCGTGCCCGCGGTTATGTGGCAGATGGGAATTTGTTAATGTCCGGTTGTAGATCACTTGACACCAGATCCGAATTAAAACGCATCAACCGCGTGTGTAGCCGTGATGGTCTCTTCTCGGCGGAGTCCGGGAAGTGAACACGGTTTCTGTGTTATGTTTGACATAAGTAGGAGTTCAGGATCACCTCTTGATCATTGCTAGCTTCACGATCGTTCCTTTGTTTCTCTTCTCGCTCTCATTTGCGTATGTTAGCCACCATATCATGCTTAGTCGCTGCTGCAACCTCACCACTTTACCCCTTCCTTTCCCATTAAGCTTTGCTAGTCTTGATACCCATGGTAATGGGATTGCTGAGTCCTCGTGGATCACAGATTACTACAACAACAGTTGCAGCTACAGGTTTATGCGATGATCATGACGCGAGAGCGATGCTTGCTTGCGTTGAGTTCTTCTTCTTCTTCTTCTTCGATTAGGGGATAGGTTCCAGGTCGGCAGCCTGGGCTAGCAGGGTGGATATTGTTTGAGTTTCTGTTTATGATTCATCCGTAGTCGGATGTTGTTCTTGTATGTTGTGTTGTTGTATTCAGGTGACATTGTATGTTTTGTATGTATCCCCATCTATTATGTAATGTTGATGTAATGATATCCACCTTGCAAAAGCGTTTCAATATGCGGGTCTATCCTTGGTGGGACCTTCGAGTTCCTTTTGGATAGGGTCGCATATTGGGCGTGACAATCTGTTACTTGCTGTGGTAGTTGAACCCCTTTATCCTCTACATGACCTGTCATTGCCACAGTAAATAGATGAAACCCACTAGCATGAGTAGGAATTGTTTGAGCCCTGATGTGCCTACTCATTCATGCCTGTTGTCATGCCTGCTATGCTTAGAGTTGAGTCAGGTCTGATTCATCAGGGATGAATTTGAATGGTGATGGACATGTCCTACTGTGTATGAGCTAAGTGTGTGAACACGATTTGGTAAAGGTAGCAGTGAGAGGCAATGTAGGACTACATGGTGGGTTGTCTCATTGCAGCTGTCCTCAGGAACTGAGTTCTGTGTTTGTGATCCATGATACAACTACTACCACAAGTTGGGCCCTGAAATATGACCCCGCTCGACTTGTTAACCACCCTAGTCCTCTGTCTAGGAGTTGCAAGTAGTTTCTAGTGTTTGTAGTATGCTGGAGGCCGTGTGCAGCGCTAACCCGAGGGGTGGGCTGGGATGCGGTAGGCATGTGGCCGGGTATGCCGGGCGCCCGTTTGGTGTCGCGGTACCCTGTACACATCGTTCGGGGCCATATGTGGAAACCTCGGCCGGACTCCCTGCGGATGGAACCTGGATAGGCAATAAACCTGGACTAGAGACTTGAGTGTTTAGGTAGGTCACGGTCTACACCCACGCCGGCTTTCACTTGAAGTCTGCCGAGCACATGTCGTGTGCAGACGCTAAGTGGTGGAAACATGTGTGAAGAAGTACACCCCTGCAGGGTTATAAATGATCTATTTGAATAGCCGCATCCGCGGTAAAGGACTTCTGGGTTGCCTATAACAGTTCATAGACAAGTGAAAGTGGATACTCTAAAATGCACAAGATAAGCGTGAGTGCTATGGATGGCGTTCTCGTAGGGAGACGGGAGTGGATCCGTAGTGGTGTATTGATGTGGTGAATATGTGGACTCATGTGTGCCACCTCAAAAGAGTATCTTGCAGTCGTAGTTAGGATAGCCACCGAGTCAAAGCTGGCTTGCTGCAGTTAAACCCCACCATCCCTTTGTTGATAATGATGCATATGTAGTTAGTTCTGATGGTAAGTCTTGCTGTGTACATTTGTACTCACGTTTTCGCATTTTATGTTTTTGCAGAGAGACTTCAGTCTCACTAGTAGTTCCGCTAGGACTTTGACGTTTAGCTTGTTACCTCAGCTACGATCTTGTGCCCTTGGCAGGATCTGGTAGATAGTCAGGCTTCTCAGCCTTTTTCATTTGTAGATGTCTGTACTCAGACATCTTGAGCTTCCTCTTGTGCTTTGACTTGTATGCTTTGAATGTTGGGTCATGAGACCCATGTTTGTAATATCTCGCTCCTCGGAGCCTATTGAATAAAATACTTGAGTTGTAGAGTCATGTTGTGATGCCATATTGTATTTGCACATATCGAGCATATTGTGTATATGTTATTGAAATGCTTGGTATGTGTGGGATCTGACTATCTAGTTGTTTATCCTTGGTAGCCTCTCTTACCGGGAAATGTCTCCTAGTGCTTCCACTGAGCCTTGGTAGCTCGCTACTGCTCCGGAACACTTAGGCTGGCCGGCATGTGTCCTTCTTTGTTCCTGTGTCTGTCCCTTCTGGGAAATGTCACGCGGTGTCTACCAGAGTCCTGTTAGCCTGCTACAGCCCGGTTGTAATGCCCCGAGACCGATGCTCCAGACGCCTTCCTTGTTTTTCGTTGTCGCCGTGTGTTTTATTTGTTTGTTGCATTTCATCATGACATCATCCGCATTGCATCGACACTCTGTTGCCGTCATTGTTTTCAAACTTGCATCTGCTCGTAATTGCCGCGTTTCCTCCTTGTATTCGTTGACCGTTTCGAGACCAACCTTATTCTTCGTTTGCCCTCTTGCCTAAACCGGAGTCTCATCGACCCCTCGCCCGTATCTGAAACTTCCTCGAACCAAACCGAACTTTCGTTATAGTTGGGTCCGGATCATCCCCAAACATCTTTAAAACATCTTTGGTTTCTTCTTTGACTCCCCTAACCTATTTATTTCGAACCATCCGATTACGATCGGAGGGACCTAGATAACCCCTACCCTAATCCCCTGCCTATATAAGTCTAACCCTAGACCTAGCCCTCCCATCCATCAAATCCTCCCTGCCGCCATCGGCCACTGCCTCCTCCATCCTCGGGATCTTGCCCGATCCATTCGAGCCACCCAACAAACCTCCTTCTTCCTTGGGATCTCTCGTGATCCAGCCGCCAACCACCTTCTCCTTTTTCCCCACCGATCCAACCAGCACACTCCCCTGCCTCCACCTTCCCGATCCACCACAACAGCACCTCCCCTCCCCAACATCTCTGCCTCCCTCGACCTCGTCGACCGGAGCACCAGGTCATGCTGCAGCTCCCCGTCGCCTGCCTCTCCTTCCTTTCCCTCTCCCTGTTCCATCTCTCAGCTCTCTCCTTCTCTTATTCACAGGAATAGGAGACGCCATGAACGAGACCGCCTGCTCAATCCCGTGCTCCTTGTTGACCGCCTCCGACCACCTCTGCGCTGGATCGGCGCCGGCCCCGTCGAACCTCGCCGCTACCTCACCCAGATCGACCACGAGCATCACCAGCAGCAGGTTCAGGCCGTCACCCCCAGCCGTCCTTGACCTCCTCCTCATGTTGGACCTCCTCCGGAGCCATGGCGCCTCCTAGCCGGCCCCGACCTTGCCTCGCTGCTCCGGTGAATCCCCGACGAGCAGATGAGTGCCCCGCACTGCTTTTGTTCCTTTCTCTCTCCTTGACGCCCTTCCTATCTCTTCTCTAACCTTTCCTCTCTCTTTGTTCGGGTACAGGAGAGATGGAGCACCCAGCCGCATGGAGCTTCTGATACAGCACCGCTCCACCGCCGCGCCAAGTTCCGCCGCCCCGTCCTCGCCTTGCCGGAGATGCCCCGCCTTCGCCAAGTCCCGCTGCCGCGGAGCCTCACCATCGCGTCGTTGCCTCCCCTGCTTCTGCTTCGAGCAGGAGAAAACGTTCGCAGCACCGCGCCGCGCCGTTGACTGCATCGCCCTGAACCGGCCTCCCCTCCTCGTGTTGACCGTGAGCCCTCCTCTGCTTCGCCAAGTCCCCAGCGCCCAGCCGGCCTGCTTCCTTCCTGGGCTTGGCCCATGGCTAAGCAGCCCCCGGCCTTTTCCTCTATTGGGCTTCCTGTTTAGATGCGGCCCATGTCATGTTTTTTTCCCTGTCTGCGAATTTGCCTATTATCCAGTGAATTACAGTTTTACAGAAAAGACCCTCATGTTCATGCATTTAATATCTCACAAACCGTGCACCGGATTAAAATGATTTAAACATGTAGAATGCTTAGAATTTTGTGTAGATTAATAATACGCTACTTTCATCCATATTAAAAATGTTTAAACTTGCTGTTTGTTTAAATTTGTATAAATGTCATGCTAAAATGATTTATTTCATAACTAAATAACCGTAGCTCGGTTTTAAATAAACTTTATATGTAAATGGGGTGGGAAAATGCCTAGTTTAACATGGTGCAGTTTGTTTTCCAGTTTAACAACAATAAAATATGGTTTAGGGAAGAACAGTAACGAATCTAAAATATGCACATGGGGATTTTCCGGAATTGTTGTTCGTTGTTCCGGCCTCATTTAAACTTGCCTAGATAGGTAGTTTTCTTATGCTTCACCCCTTGCCATGTTTAACAACATTTAATATTGTTGGGTACATAAACAAGAGAGAACTAAATAGTTGATGTGGTGTTTTGTCAATATGCAACTCATTGCATATTGAGCTCCACTTAACTTGTAGTATTGTTTGTTGCACTTTGCCATGCCATGCCATGCCTCATTAAACTGGACATGCATCATACTTGTTTGTGCATCATGCCATGTTTATGCTTGTGCATTTACCATGTTGTTTGTTTCTTTCCGGTGTTGCTTCTTAGTTCCGGTAATGTTGCGATTGTGAGGATTCGTTCGACTACTCCCGTTCGTCTTCTTCATGGACTCGTTCTTCTTCCTAGCGGGACTTCAGGCAAGATGACCGTCACCTTGGATCTCACCACTATCATTGCTATGGTAGTTGCTTCGTTCTATTGCTTTGCTGCGCTACCTATCTTTTGCTCTTTAAGCCTCTCAAATTGCCATGTCAGCCTCTAACCTTTTCACCCTTCCCAGCAAACCGTTGCTTGGCTATGTTACCGCTTTTGCTCAGCCCCTCTTATAGCGTTGCTAGTTGCAGGTGAAGATGAATATTGCTCCATGGTGGACAGGATTATGTTGGGATATCACAATATCTCTTATATTATTAATGCATCTATATACTTGGTAAAGGGTGGAAGGCTCGGCCTTGTGCCTAGTGTTTTGTCCCACTCCTGCCGCCCTAGTTTCCATCATATCGGTATTATGTTCCCGGATTTTGCGTCCCTAATGCGGTTGGGTGATTTATGGGACCCCCTTGACAGTTCGCTTTGAATAAAACTCCTCCAGCAAGGCCCAACCTTGGTTTTACCATTTGCCTCACCACCACCTACTTTTCCCTTGCGAGTCGCGCTCTCGAGGGTCATCTTTATTCTAGCCCCCCCGGGCCAGTGCTTCTATAAGTGCTGGTCCGAACCGAGTAGACTGTGGGGCCCTCTCGGGGAAACTCGAGGTCTGGTTTTACTCGCAGGATGTCTCATCCGGTGTTGCCCTGAGAATGAGATATGTGCAGCTCCTATCGGGATTGTAGGCGCATCGGGCGGCTTTGCTGGTCTTGTTTTACCATTGTTGAAATGTCTTGTATATACCGGGATTCTGAGACTGATCGGGTCTTCCTGGGAGAAGGAATATCCTTCGTTGATCGTGAGAGCTTATCATGGGCTAAGTTGGGACACCCCTGCAGGGTATAAACTTTCGAGAGCCGTGTCTGCGGTTATGTGGCAGATAGGAATTTGTTAATATCCGGTTGTAGATAACTTGACATCAGATCCGAATTAAAACGCATCAGCCGCGTGTGTAGCCGTGATGGTCTCTTCTCGGCGGAGTCCGGGAAGTGAACACGGTTTTGGGTTATGTTTGACGTAAGTAGGAGTTCAGGATCACCTCTTGATCATTTCTAGCTTCACGACCGTTCCGTTGCTTCTCTTCTCGCTCTTATTTGTGTATGTTAGCCGACATATCATGCTTAGTCGCTGCTACAACCTCACAACTTATCCATTCCTTACCCATTAAGCTTTGCTAGTCTTGATACCCATGGTAATGGGATTGTTGAGTCCTCGTGGCTCACAGATTACTACAACAACAGTTGCAGGTACAGGTTATGCGATGATCATGATGCGAGAGCGATGTTTGCTTGTTTTGGAGTTCTTCTTCTGCTTCTTCTTCGATCAGGAGATAGGTTCCAGGTCGGCAGCCTGGGCTAGCAGGGTGGATGTCGTGTGAGTTTCTGTTTGTGTTTCATCAATAGTCGGATGGTGCTCTTATGTAAGATGACGTTGTATTCATGTGGGATTGTATGACTTTTGTATGTCTCCCCATCTATTATGTAATGTTGATGTAATGATATCCACCTTGCAAAAGCGTGTCAATATGCCTTTCTATCCTTGGTGGGACCTTCGAGTCTCTGTAGGATAGGGTCGCATATTGGGCGTGACAAGTTGGTATCAGAGCCTCGACCGACCATAGGAGCCCCCTTGTTTATTGGCCGTTGTTGAGTCTAGAAGAGAACTATTTTGAGTCTTAGGATTATATATATCGGAGAGTAGGATTCTTTTTACTCCTCAGCCCCCTTCGTCGCTCTGGTGAGGCCTCCTGACGTAGATGTTTTGCCTTTCCTCTCCTCAAATTTTCACAAAAAAAATTTAGGATCTCACGGATATCTTGGGATCGCTCCGATATTCTTGTGACGAGAACATTGTTCTTGGTTCCTCCTGACATTTAGGGGTTGTGGCAGTGTCCTGGGGAGTTGAGCTCCGAGGTGTTGTCGTCACAATTTTATCGTTGCAGTTCTGGAATACCTGAGTTTTGCCGACATCGAAAATCTCTTTTATGCATTTGTTGGTGAGATAACCTCGACGCCACCCAGTACTGGGGAGTTCGGGAGTATTTCCATAGCTCGTATAACGGATGCTTTTCGAAGGTTGAGGTACACAATTTCCGGAGTTTTCTTGGTTATGTGTTGACGGATGGATACAGCTGGATGTAGGGATTGTTAGTTTGGGTGAGATATATTGCTTCCCCTGTATCCCCAACACCAGATTGCATAACCAGAAAGTTTCAGGAGTTTATAGGTGGGAATTCAAGTATCTCGTAGGATATCTTTCCAACAGGCAGATGATACGATATGGGATCTATCATATGTATTTGTTCCGGCTTATTTTTGCAAGCCAATCCTTTGTTTTGTTTTGAGTTGTGGTATTTGAGTTGCTTCAATGTCAAGTGTTGATTCCATACCTTTCAAGCGATTTCTGATATTTCTATGGGAGTATTAATCCTTTTTGATCATCGAGAGTGTCATGTTATTTCTTTTCCAACCGGCGTGCTTCTCTTCAAGTGGATCCGATCATTTCAACCGCAAGATCAAATTCTAAGTTTTCTCAACGGAGTTTGTTTCATCCGTCCCAAGTTGTCTTTGTTTTCCCGCCCTCCCACCCTTTTTCTTCAAGGACTCAGATTTCTTAATCAAGTATCCTTTTATTTGTGGGAAGTCTCCTCATTCTTTTCTTTCAATGTTTTTATCCAGTGATTTCCCATGAAGATGCTCAACAGTTTCAAGTTCATCATCCTTCAGTGTTGTTTCTTCTTCGGTGGATCCAATTCAAGCTTTTGATATTCATCATATTCCTTTCCTCGTTTCTCATGCTTTCTCATGCTGATGCACCTCTTAATCATTCACTTCTTCCTATTCATTTGTCCTGGAGTGTTTAAGATATCTCACAAGACTTGTGTTTCCATTCTCAATCCGTTCAAGATATTTTGAGATGCTTATATCATTCAAGCCATTTAATTCAACAGGTACAATCTCTCTATAAAATCTTTTCAAAGGTGTTTCTCTTCAGTGGGCCCTAACCCACAGGTCTTTTCCCAGGATCTTACCTGACTCTTCCAATTTTCCCGGAGCCATTCTCAAATTCATTTCCAAGTTTGACGTAAGAACGAATTTTCATCAGTCACATGCCTTCTCCAAGATCGCTTTCAAATTCTTTTCATCGTTGGCTCAACCTTTTCGGTTTTCATTCTTCTGGAGTATATCAACAATTCATGGTGGTGTTTCTCGTCCTCATTCTCGGATTTTGAAGATCAAAGGAGAGTTCCTCTTAAATCCTTACCCGTTCTTCCAAAGATGCGTAGTTCAAGTTTGATGCCATCCTCTCATAATTGTTTTTGATTTTGGAAATTATTTTCACCCATCCGGAGCATTTCATGAGTTGTTTCCATTTCTTTCCTCCAAAGGCCATCATGTCATAATTCTTCATTCTCAGCGTGTAGCTATCGTTCTCCAAATCTTACAGGTGCATCGTTCAAATAACCTCTAATCAGTTCATGGCCTCTTTGTTCTCATGTATCTAAATCCCCTCAAGTGTCTTCATTCGTTTTCCAATTCTTTCCGGTGAATTGTGCCCTTGCTACTCTCTTTCCCAATTTTTACGGTGGTTCGTTCAAGATTTCATTTCATTTGTTATCATATCAATTCATTCGTTGTTTCCAAATCCCACCAGTGGTTCCATCAATACCTTCTCAAGTTTGCGCTATCTCTATCCTTAATCCCTCAAGAAGAATAAGTAGTATGCCAAATCTGTCACTTGTCATCAATTTAAATTGGTGAAGGATACGCATAACATAATTCTTATTATTGTTTCATCCAAGTGATCTAGTTTCTTCTTTCCATCGTTGTTCATCATGTCACATTTCTCGGTTCGAGATTCTTCATCTTTTCTTTTCTGGAGTTCCAAGTTTTCCGCATTATCTCGTCGCGAAGCTCCATCTAAGTCATCGCAAGGCTTCACTTTGTGTTTTCAACTTCTCTCTCTTTCTATCATCCTTTTATTACTGGAGTTCTTCATGGAGGCTCTACATGGTGGTTCGTCAAGGATTCTTTTCATTCTTCAATTGTTCTTCAAGATTTCTCTTGAAGTTATGACCCGCCAAGCTATACTCAAAATTAAACATGGTGCTCAACACATGTTTTCTTTTGAGGCGTTCAAGTATTGTCCTTCTTGCATTTCGAATTTCAATTCTTTCTACCTTAGCTTTTGAGGTGGTGTTATATCATTCTTGGCAATTTCCATTCAGGTTTCGTGATTCTCATGTTGTCAAGAATGAGGTATTTTGAATCCATCAATCCCTTTGTTGGAGTTATCTTTTGTCATATTTCACCTAAAGCCTTTCCTTAAGGGTTGCTGCTATTTGTGGTGATTATGCATGACCCAGGCTTGCTCTTTATCCTCTTGGTGGAAGAAGTTTTCATCTCTTCGTTGATCTCAGAGCAAGCAATTGTTTTCGTTAGTGGCCGGTTGTCACCTCTTCATGTTGAGATGTTTTCCATAAGCCCGCTACAAGATTATTCGTTTCGTTGTTGGTTTTCGAACGACTTCGTTGTAACCTTCTTGGAAGGGTGCTTTCCAAGCTCATTTTTGACAGAAGTTGGCATTTCCTTCTCCATTCTATTATTCCAATGATCTATCTTCTATTCTTCTTCCGGAGGCATTGTGATATTGCTCTCATTGACTCATCATCTCGAATTGTGAGGATCATGTTCTTTTCGTGCTTTCTAGTTAACCGGAGTGTTGTGTCATCTCTTCAAGTCCTTTTCATCTTATCAAGTTTTACTTCTTCTTTCAGTATCTATCTTATTCCTTCTCTATCTAGTTTTAACCGGAGTGGTTTCAATATCTATCTTATCACAAAACCTCTTGGTTCTCGCTGTATCCCTTGTTCCTCTTTTCTTACGGAGTTTTTTCAACTTTGTTCATATTCGTTGTTTTCTTTCATTCATTTTCTCAACCTCTCAAGGTTCGTGTTTTCACTCGTTCGTCAAAGAAGCAACTCAGTTTTACCTCTTCTCTTCCTCTTCACTTTCCCTCCGGGGCCATCCTAGATCTCGGGACGAGATCCTCTTGTAGTGGTGGAGTGTTGTAACGCCCTGAGACCGATGCTCCAGACGCCTTCCTTGTTTTTCATTGTTGCCGTGTGTTTTATTTGTTTGTTGCATTTCATCATGACATCATCCGCATTACATCGGCACTCTGTTGCCGTCATTGTTTTCAAACTTGCATCCGCTCGTAGTTGCCGTGTTTCCTCCTTCTTTTCCTTGACCGTTTCGAGACCAACCTTATTCTTCATTTGCCCTCTTGCCTAAACCGGAGTCTCATTGACCCCTCGCCCGTATCATAAACTTCCTCGAACCCAACCGGACTTTCATTACAGTTGGGTCCCGATCATCCCCAAACATCTTTAAAACATCTTTGGTTTCTTCTTTAACTCTCCTAACCTATTTATTTCGAACCGTCCGATTACGATCGGAGGGACCTAGATAACCCCTACCCTAATCCCCTGCCTATATAAGTCTAACCCTAGACCTAGCCGTCCCATCTATCATATCCTCCCCGCCGCCGTCGGCCACTGCCTCCTCCATCCTCGGGATCTTGCCCGATCCATTCGAGCCACCCGACAAACCTCCTTCTTCCTCGGGATCTCTCCTGATCCAGCCACCAACTACCTTCTCCTAGTTTTCCCCACCGATCCAACCAGCGCACTCCCCTGCTTCCACCTTCCCGATCCACCACAACAGCACCTCCCCTCCCCGCCGTCTCTGCCTCCCTCGACCTCGCCGACCGGAGCACCAGGTCATGCTGCAGCTCCCCGTCGCCTCACTCTCCTTCCTTTCCCTCTCCCTGTTCCCTCTCTCAGCTCTCTCCTTCTCTTATTCACAGGAACAGGAGACGCCATGAACGAGACCGCCTGCTCGATCCCGTGATCCTTGTTGACCGCCTCCGGCCACCTCTACGTTGGATCGGCGCCGGCCCCGTCGAACCTCACCGCTACCTCACCCAGATCGACCACGAGCGTCACCAGCAGCAGGTTCAGGCCGTCACCCCCAGCCGTCCTCGACCTCCTCCTCATGCTTGACCTCCTCCGGAGCCACGGCGCCTCCTAGCCGGCCCCGACCTTGCCTCGCTGCTCCGGTGAATCCCCGACGAGCAGATGAGTGCCCCGCACTGCTTTTGTTCCTTTCTCTCTCCCTGACGCCCTCCCTATCTCTTCTCTAACCTTTCCTCTCTCTCTGTTCGGGTACAGGAGAGATGGAGCACCCAGCCGCATGGAGCTTCTCATACAGCTCCGTTCCACCGCCGCGCCAAGTTCCGCCGCCCCGTCCTCGCCTTGCCGGATATGCCCCGCCTACGCCAAGTCCCGCTGCCGTGGAGCCTCACCATCGCGTCGCTGCCTCCCCTACTTCTGCTTCGAGCAGGAGAAAACGTTCGCAGCACCGCACCGTGTCGTTGACTGCATCGCCCTGAACCGGCCTCCCCTCCTCGTGTTGACCGCGAGCCCTCCTCTGCTTCGCCAAGTCCCCAGTGCCCAGCCGGCCTGCTTCCTTCCTGGGCTTGGCCCAAGGGTGAGCAGCCCCCCGGCCTTTTCCTCTGTTGGGCTTCCTGTTTAGATGCGGCCCGTGTCATGTTTTTTCCCTATCTGCGAATTTGTCTATTATCCAGTGAATTACAGTTTTACAGAAAAGACCCTCATGTTCATGCATTTAATATCTCACAAACCATGCATCGTATTAAAATGATTTAAACATGTAAAATGCTTAGAATTTTGTGTAGATTAATAATATGCTGCTTTCATCCATGTAAAAAATGTTTAAACTTGTTGTTTGTTTAAATTTGTATAAATGTCATGTTAAAATGATTTATTTCATAACTAAATAACCGTAGCTCGTTTTAAATAAACTTTATATGTAAAAGGGGTGGGAAAATACCTAGTTTAAGATGGTGCAGTTTGTTTTCCTGTTTAACAAAAATAAAATATGGTTTAGGGCAGAACAATACCGAATCTAAAATATGCACATGGAGATTTTCCGGAATTGTTATTCGTTGTTCCGGCATCATTTAAACTTGCCTAGATAGGTAGTTTTCTTATGCTTCACCCCTTGCCATGTTTAACAACATTTAATATTGTTGGGTACATAAAAAAGAGAGAACTAAATAGTTGATGTGGTGTTTTGTCAATATGCAACTCATTGCATATTGAGCTCCACTTAACTTGTAGTATTGTTTGTTGCACTTTGCCATGCCATGCCATGCCTCATTAAACCGGACATGCATCATACTTGTTTGTGCATCATGCCATGTTTATGCTTGTGCATTTACCATGTTGTTTGTTTCTTTCCGGTGTTTCTTCTTAGTTCCGGTAATGTTGCGATTGTGAGGATTCGTTCGACTACTCCCGTTCGTCTTCTTCATGGACTCGTTCTTCTTCCTAGCGGGACTTCAGGCAAGATGATCGTCACATTGGATCTCACTACTATCATTGCTATGCTAGTTGCTTCGTTCTATCGGTTTGCTGCGCTACCTATCTTTTGCTCTTCAAGCCTCCCAAATTGCCATGTCAGCCTCTAACCTTTTCACCCTTCCCAGCAAACCGTTGCTTGGCTATGTTACAGATTTTGCTCAGCCCCTCTTATAGTGTTGCTAGTTGCAGGTGAAGATGAAGATTGCTCCATGGTGGACAGGATTATGTTGGGATATCACAATATCTCTTATATTATTAATGCATCTATATACTTGGTAAAGGGTGGAAGGCTCGGCCTTATGCCTGGTGTTTTGTTCCACTCTTGCCGCCCTAGTTTCGTCATATCAGTATTATGTTCCCGGATTTTGCGTCCCTAACGTGGTTGGGTGATTTATGGGACCCCCTTGACAGTTCGCTTTGAATAAAACTCCTCCAGCAAGGCCCAACCTTGGTTTTACCATTTGCCTCACCACCACCTACTGTTCCCTTGGGAGTCACGCTCTCGAGGGTCATCTTTATTTTAGCCCCCCCGGGCCAGTGCTTCTCTAAGTGCTGGTCCGAACCGAGTAGACTTCAGGGCCCCCTCGGGGAAACTCGAGGTCTGGTTTTACTCGTAGGATGTCTCATCCGTGTTGCCCTGATAACGAGATATGTGCAGCTCCTATCGGGATTGTCGGCGCATTGGGCGGCTTTGCTGGTCTTGTTTTACCATTGTCAAAATGTCTTGTAAACCGGGATTGCGAGACTGATCGGGTCTTCCTGGGAGAAGGAATATCCTTTGTTGATCGTGAGAGCTTATCATGGGCTAAGTTGGGACACCCCTGCAGGGCATAAACTTTTGAGAGCCGTGCCCGCGGTTATGTGGCAGATGGGAATTTGTTATTGTCCGGTTGTAGATAACTTGACACCAGATCCGAATTAAAATGCATCAACTGCGTGTGTAGCCATGATGGTCTCTTCTCGGCGGAGTCCGGGAAGTGAACACGGTTTTGGGTTATGTTTGACGTAAGTAGGAGTTCAGGAGCACCTCTTGATCATTGCTAGCTTCACGACCGTTCTGTTTCTTCTCTTCTCGCTCTTATTTGCATATGTTAGCCACCATATCATGCTTAGTTGCTGCTGCAACCTCACCAGTTATCCATTCCTAACCCATTAAGATTTGCTAGTCTTGATACCCATGGTAATGGGATTGCTGAGTCCTCGTGGCTCACAGATTACTACAACAACAGTTGCAGGTATAGGTTATGCGATGATCATGACGCGAGAGAGATGTTTGCTTGTTTTGGAGTTCTTCTTCTGCTTCTTCTTCGATCAGGGGATAGGTTCCAGGTCGGCAGCCTGGGCTAGCAGGGTGGATGTCGTTTGAGTTTCTTTTTGTGTTTCATCCGTAGTTGGATGGTGCTCTTATGTAAGATGATGTTGTATTCGTGTGGCATTGTATGACTTTTGTATGTATTATGTAATGTTGATGTAATGATATCCACCTTGCAAAAGCATGTCAATATGCGTTTCTATCCTTGGTGGGACTTTCGAGTCTCTTTAGGATAGGGTCGCATATTGGGCATGACACCGATTTATCGGAGTCCTGCTAGCCCAGTTTCTAGAGCCCGGATTCACTTGCTGATGACCGACATGTTTGTTGTTGGGTCATGTATGCATGTCCCTGTAAGTTAGTGCAACTTTGGATTCACGACTAGCCATGTTAGTCCGGGCTCCTTGTCATATGGATGCTAGTGACACTATCACATACGTGTGCCAATAGGCGCAAATGGTCCCGGGCCTGGTAAGGCGACACCCGTTGGAATACCGTGCGTGAGGACGCAAAGTGATATGAGGTGTTACATCCTAGATCGGTGTGGCATTCAGTCGGGGTCCTGACATCTTGACAAAGCAAAGGGATCTTTGGGGCAAGCTCTTTTGAGGCTGGTATAATCAATACACATGCGCCACTGCTTATTCTTCTTCAGCACAAGGAACGGATTGGCTAACCATTCTGGGAAGAATACTTCCATGATAAAGCCGGCTGCCATAAGCCAGGCTATCTCTTCCCCAACAACTCTTCTCTTTTCTTCTGACAGGCGGTGCAAGGGCTGCCTGACCGGCTTGGCGTCAGGTCGGACATGTAGCTTGTGCTCGGCGAAATCCGTCGGAACACCCGACATGTCCTTGGGAGACCATGCAAACATGTCCTAATTCTCACAGAGGAAATCGATGAGCTCGCTTTCCTATTTGTTGTCCAAGGGTATCTTCTTTGTTTCCTTCGCCAGCTTGAACGAGCCCTCAACTTCTGACTCCTTAGGGATGGGTGACATTTCCGGCTGCTTGCCTGTCATCGCCACAACCTGGTCAAGGAGCCGCTTTTCAGCTGCAATCACAAGGGACTTGGCCAGCCGGCTGCTGTCTGCATCGCAGGCGGACGACTTCTTGTAATCTCCGACTATGGTTAGGATTCCCTTTGTACTTGGCATATTCATCTTGAGGTAAGCATAGTGGGGGACCGCCATAAACTTGGCCAGAGCAGGCCGGCCAAGTAGCGCATGGTAGGGGCTCTCAAGGTCCATCGCCTCAAACCAGACTGGCTCTCGGCGGAAATGATCTTTGTTTGTGAAGAGAACGTCAATCTAGGTCTTGCCGATTGGTGAGCAGGAAAGGCCAGGAACTATGCCATGGAATACAGTCCGACTGGGGTGAAGCTGCTTCTGTTTGATTCCCAACTTCTCCATAGTGTCACGATACAGGATGTTGATGCTGCTGCCGCCATCTATCAGGACTCGGGAGAAACGAGCAGCCCGCCTCTCTGTTGTGAAGGTGGCATCTAAGACCAAGGCATAAGAACCAGGAGAGGGCATCACCTCCGGGTGGTCAGCCCTGCTCGAACTGATAGGCTTCTCAGACCAATGTACGAACTCTGGGGTCTCTGACGCCACTACATGTACTTCTTGCCGCTCTTGCCTTTTGCTGCGCCTGTCATCGGCCACACTGGTGAACATGACATAGGCTCCATGCTCCTCAGGATATTCATCTTGTATGGTGCCGACTGGCCGAACCGCCGGCTGCTGGGGTGGAGGAGGCGGCGGGCCGGCAGGCAGAGGAGGCAGGAGTCCATCTCCCTTGGCGATTCGGGTGAGGCAATGGCACTTCCGAGTGGTGTGGTTGGACGGCTTCGCGCCACTATGGAACTTGCAGGGTGTGTCAAGAGTTTTCTCGTACGAGGAGGCGAGCAACCAATTGGGCTTGCCGCCCTTCTGACGCTTGGGTGGAGGTTGCCCTTCCGGCTGCTGGTCCTCGACTGTCGCCACCTGCCAGCTTGTGGGAGCGGGCTGTGTGGCCTTGCGCTTGTTGTCATTCTACTGTTGACGCTGATTGGTGTCGCCAGCCGGAGTCCGAGGAGCCTGAGGAGCCACTTTGCCGGATGCATTGACTTGGATTTCCGCCTTCATGGAGGAGTCGGCCATGGCGTACTTATCAGTGATGATCAGCAGTTTGTCAAGGGTCGCTGGCTCATCACAGAGAAGTTGGTGCTTGGGAAGGGTGCCCTCTCGGCACCCGGCGGTGAAGTATTCGATGGCCTGCACTTCATGCACGCCCTTGCAAGAGTTGCGCAGCTCGGCCCAACGCGTGAGATAGTCGCGAGTTGATTCGCTGGGTCCTTGGACACACAAGGAGAGCTGGCGGGGCTTGGGAGGCCACTTGTACGTGCTGGTGAAGTTGCGGATGAAGGCTTCGGTGAAATCAACCTAGCTGTTGATGCTGCGGGGCTTCAAGCTGTTGAGCAACATACGGGCTGTGCCCTGGAGCATGAGCGGGATGTACTTCACATCAATGCGCTTGTTACCGTTTGCTGTGCTGACGGCCATGGAGTAGTTGACCAGCCAGTCCTCCGGCTTCACGGAGCCGGTGTACTTGGGCGTATCTCTTGGAAGCGTGAACCCTCTAGGGAAAGGCTCGTCTCGGATTCGAGGGCCAAAACAGGGCGGGCCCAATGCGTATTCTTCTTCTAGCACCAGGGATTGATTGAGGCGATCAATCCGGTGGTGGGCGTCGTTCTCCCCGACTCCTTCCGGCGGCCAAGGCGATCGCCGAGTGTCGGGTGCGTGACAAGCGGCGGAGTGGGGTGTCTTTCTCTATGAGGCGGAGGAGGAGGCGGGTCGCCTTGTCGCTCTACAGCTCGGGGGCGATCATCTACGTCACGCTCGATGGTGAGGCGAGTCCGACTGCGGCTGGCAGCCGACTCATTGCCTCTTCTACCATGCACGCCACCAGTCGGCGTCCGGGATGTCGCGCCATGATCCTAGCGATGGGGCAGATCGTCATTTTGCCGGTTGGGCGCTTCAGTGCGGCAGTCGGCCTCTTGTTGCTCGGCGGCCGCGTCAAGGAGCTGCTGGACACGCTCCGCCATGTGGCGACGCTCGTCGCCCTCGAGCTTGTCTAACTCATCTGCTGTCGCTTGGGCAGCTCGTATGTTCTCTGCAGGTGTGGCGTAGTAGGGACGATCCATCCCGAACATGCTGGCGATGGTCGCGCCACACTGTCGGATCGAGCCGATGCGAATAGGCCCCCTAGGAGCCGGCATGCCACCGACAGCTCGGTCCATCTCACGCCGGTTGGCTTCCGAGAGGGGTTGCATGCTGGGCAGTCGGTTGGCGCTTTCGACGAGCTGGAGCGGCGCGCTTCCAGCGTCTCAGCGTCTGCGTCTTCTGGGATGGGCACTGACAAGTCTCGCAACGCCGCATTGAGTAGGTCTCAAACACCTCCGTCCGAGTGCTCGCCACTGCCAATGACAAGCACCTCTGTGACGATGCTCCTGCCGCTATGCTCGTGAGAAGGCAGCTCGTCATAGACCACCACATTGGCGGGGAACGCGTCAAGCGACGCCGTGTCGGAGTCGATGATCATCGAGTCGATGGAGCCAACAGACTCCATGTCCACAGCAGGCTCGCTGGCAACGTGGAGCTGGTCGAGGAGGCTGACAAGGTGGCTCTCGGGGCAGTCTGTGCCTGCATCGGATGCAGGCTCATCGGAGAGGCGGATCTCGTCAACAAGATCGGTGAGGCTGAAACAAGGTTCGCGAGGAAGAAACAAGGTTCCCGTCCAGAACAGGTCTCCAGCTGATGGTGCACCTCGCCCCATGGTGGGCGCCAAATGTCAGGGGTTGGGTGCGACATATGCCAAAGATGGCTTATCATGGTGGGAGCGAGTAGAACACCGCCGGTGGCTGGAAGCGGGATGAGGCGTAGACACGAACGCCAGCGCACTTTACCCAGGTTCGGGGCTCTCCTAGGAGATAACACCCCTAGTCCTACTCTGCGAGGTCTCCGCATGATCAATAAGGTACTAGTGAGTACAATGGTGCTCCTTGAGCTGTATGCTAGAGGTAGAAAAAGGCAAGGCTTGCTCTCTTCCTCCTCTATGTATGCGTCTAGTTCTAACAGGTTGGGAACCCTTTGCATGGGTGCCCTGGGGCGTTTATATAGGTCTACCCCCCGGGGTACAATGGTAACTTGGCCGGGTGTAGGACCCGGCTGTTAGTGCCTCTGGTCGTCGGCTTCTCCGCCGGCTGCTGGGGCCCGCTTCCTGGTGGGCCCCGCCGACTGGTCTGGTACGGAGCCGGAAGGCCGCCTCGTAGCTGTGATGCTAATGACGCATGCTTGGTCAGGGAAGGCATGGCTACAGTCCCGCTGCCTAGTGGGAGATCATTGTAGTCTCGCCGTGTCTAGTCTGGTTAATGGCGGACGGGCCTCGAGGAAGGATCTGGCTGACCGCCAGGAGCCGAATCCCCATGGAGCCGACTGGCCAGGCCTAGCCACCCTCCGGGCCCTCCCTGCCTAGTAGGGCCCATCGCCGGATCCCCATGTAGCCGGCCGTCGTCGGAGCAGGCCCAGCCTGACAGGGGTGACGTCAAGGGTAGAGTGGCAACAGTGCCACGTCGTGCGGAGATCTCCGCCTGTACGGGGCACTGTTGCCATGCCAAGCCAAGGATTCGGAGGTGATGGGCTTCGCTGTAGCCTCACCCTATCTTGTCCTCTTGATGAGGGGCGAGACTCTGAGGGCGCCGGGGGCCGCCTACTAGGAGCAGGCCTCTCCGGAGGCCGTCTGCTAGGAGTCGGCCCGCCTTCGTGCCGTCTGCAGGTGCTTGGCCGTCTTCTGGCAGCCGGCCGTTGAACGAGCCGGCCTCCAAAAGGCGGTGCTTCATTATGTAGTCTCATGGGGCGCAGCCAGCCCAAAGTCTTGAAAGGTTCATGGACTCGGGTTAGGCTACTCGTGGCCCATTACTCTGACATACGCACAAAAAAATGAATACTCCCCCTGCTAGCAGGGACCAACATAGTGGGAGGCTGACTTGTGGGCCTACTAAGTTGACGGGGACGGATGGCTTTGTCAACTTAGTGAATATGAACGATTCTAGCTCCAGTGACCGTTCGATGTCCATCCAACGGCCGTCGTGCTTCTTCCACCTCTGGTCTTCTTGCTCCAACCACCCAAAGCAGCGCCGGTCGTGCCGCCTTCTCCTGCCTCTTGTGGCCGGCTGTGCTCCGCGGAGGCCTCACCACCCCCTACTACTCCCACTGCTGGCCAGGCCATCCCTCCACTCACCCACACCCCCTGTTATTCTACGGCGATGGCAGCCTCACACCAAAGCCGAACCAGTGAACCCTCATACTCCTCTTTGTGTGGGCATCCACTGCCGCGTCTTCCCCTGCTCTGCATTGTCCCCTTCCTAGGCCTCGCTGTCATCCAGTACCCTGGTGCTCTCGGCGCAGCATGATCAACGTGGTCAAGGAATGACTTCCATCGGAAGAGCACTATACATGGAGAGGCTGACAGCCGGGCCCACGGCCGCAGCAAGGAAGTGCCTCTTTATTATGCGGAAAATAATGATTCCTCCACCTGACTGCAGGGACCCACCGGACAGGCCACCGTATTTCACGAAAAAAACATTTTCCCCCGACTTCCGGGACCCACTAGCTACATCTTCGCACACAAGGAAGTGCGTACATATTACGAAAAAAACGATTCGCCCCCTGACTGCTGGGACCCACCAGCTACATCTTCGCACGCATGGAAGTGCCTGACAGTCGGGACCCACCTGGTCAAAGCGTAGGTAGCGTTGTCATTCTGGTTGCGAACGTGTACGTACATACTAGTCGATGTAGAGGCGCGCACGTGTCATAGTAGAGGCGCACACTTAGCATATACACGTACGTACAACGGCCAGGGTGCAAGAAAGTAAATACAGCCACGTACGTACATACGGGCGGGGTCTCGAGCACCTGCTCGTGCATATGTATGTGTAACACCCACGATGCGGCTATATCTCCCACGTGTCGAAGCACGACTTAGAGGCATAACCGCATGGTGGTTTTGTCGCAAGAAGGGTCATCTTCACACAATCCCATGTAATGAACAAGAATGGGATAAAGAGTTGGCTTACACTCGCCACGTCACACAATGAACATATAATTCATACATCATTCAGAGTACACACATAGTCCGACTATGGACGAAGCCAAAAGAAAAGAAGATAACCCAACTGCTAGATCCCCGATCGTCCCAACTAGGCTCCACTACTGATCATCAAGAAACAAAACATAGCAACAACTAAGATCTTCGTTGAGCTCCCATCTGAGCTCGGTTGCATCATCTGCACTGGTATCATCGGCACCTGCAACTGTTGTGATAGTACCTGGTGAGTCACGAGGACTCAGCAATCTCAAAACCCGCGAGATCAAGACTATTTAAGCTTATGGGTAGGAAGTGGTAATGAGGTGGAGTTGCAGCAAGCACTAAGCAAATATGGTGGCTAACATATGCAAATAAGATCGAGAAGAGAAGCAACGGAACGGTCGAGAAGCTAGAAGTGATCACGAAGTGATCCTGAAACTCCTTACGCACAATCATAACAACAAGACCGTGTTCACTTCCCGGACTCGGCCGAAAAGAGACCATCACGGCTACACACGCGGTTGATGCATTTTAATTAAGTCAAGTGTCAAGTTATCTACAACCGGATATTAACAAATTCCCATCTGCCACATAACCATGGGCACGGCTCTCGAAAGTTTATACCCTCCAGGGGTGTCCCAACTTAGCCCATCACAAGCTCTCACGGTCAACGAAGGATATTCCTTCTCCCAGGAAGACCCAATCAGTCTCGGAAGCCCGGTTTACAAGACATTTCGACAATGGTAAAACAAGACCAGCAAGACCACCCGCTGTGCCGACAAATCCCGATAGGAGCTGCACATATCTCGTTCTCAGGGCACACCGGATAAGCTAAGCGTACAGGTACCAACGTAACCCAAGTTGCCATGGGACGGTCCCGCACGGTGCTCTAGTTTGGACAAACACTTAGAGGAGCACTGGCCTAGGGGGGTAAAATAAAGATGACCCTTGAGTCTGCAGAACCCAAGGGAAAAGGCTTACGTGGCAAATGGTAAAACCAAGGTTGGGCCTTGCTGGAGGAGTTTTATTCAAAGTGAACTATCAAGGGGGTCCCATAAATCAACCAACCGCGTAAGGAACGCAAAATCAAGGAACATAACACCGGTATGACGGAAACTAGGGCGGCAAGAATGGAACAAAACACCAGGCATAAGGCCGAGCCTTCCATCCTTTACCAAGTATATAGGTGCATTAATTAAATAAGAGATATTGTGATATCCCAACATAATCTTGTCCATCATGGAGCAATCTTCAACTTCACCTGCAACTAACAATGCTATAAGAGGGGCTGAGCAAAGCGGTAACATAGCCAAGCAACGGTTTGCTAGGAAGGGTGAAAAGGTTAGAGGCTGACATGGCAATATGGGAGGCATGGTAAACAAGTGATAGGTAGCGCAACATAGCGATAGAACGAAGCAACTAGCAAGCAAAGATAGAAGTGATATCGAGGGTAATGGTCATCTTGCCTGAAATCCCGCTAGGAAGAAGAACGAGTCCATGAAGAAGACGAACAGTAGTAGTCGAACGAATCCTCACAATCGCAACATTACCGGAACTAAGAAGCAACACCAGAAAGAAGCAAACAACATGGTAAACAACCAAGAATAATCATGGCATGATGCACAATCAAGTATGATGCATGTCCGGTTTAATGAGGCATGGCATGGCAATGTGCAACAAACAACAATACAAATTAAGTGGAGCTCAATATGCAACGAGTTGCATATTGACGAAACACCACATCAATTATATAGTTCTCTCTCGTTTAGGTACACAACAATATTACATCTTGTTATAAACATGGCAAGAGGTGAAGCATAAATAAACTAACTATCTAGGCAAGTTTAAGTGAGGCCGGAAACAAAAAACGATAATTCCGGAAAATCCCCATATGTCATTTAGCAACATAAGGCAAACACAATTTTAACCATTTAAATGTTGTTAACATGATGCGGATGACATATATAAGTTTTATGCAATTTTATGAAAACGTTGACATGAGCATGTTATGAAGCATTTGTCACCATGGCGGAACAAAAAGGGTGCCTCGACAACTACAATGGAAATGGTGCCACGGCAACATTCCGATGATCCGGCAACTCATTGAGATACCGGTGCAAAAGAGCAAGTGTGCGGATGTGCAAAACATGCAAAAGATGGTGGGGTGATCCCGGTTACCGTGTTCCCACGGGACGGCGGCATGGCAAACGCGGAGGAACGTGCAACGACCTTTTGAACACGGCGCAAACACGAGCATCTCATACAACACATGCATTCGTACACGGGCGGTTGTCTCGTCGTTATACCTTTGAAGCGTGCGTTTCGGGGCGGTTCAAAATCATTGAGGGAAGTAGTCGTTCACGTGTCGTAGGGGAAGTAGTCGTACACGTTACGTAGTTGTACATGTCGGCGGTAGTGGAAGTAGTGGTACACGGCGACGGTAGTTGCACATCTTGTAGTGGAACTTGGGCGTAGTGGTACACGTTTCCGTAGAGGGACTTGACGAATCCGAGTTCTTTGGGGCAATCGGGTACCCGTTCACGTTGTAGTCGTGCATGGTTCGTAGACGTTCAGTGCGCCCGTAGAGGTACTTGGCACATCATTACAAAGGTCGTACACAGATCCAGAAGAGGGACATGGCATTTTCTTTGGCACTCGTTCGAGCATCCGTGTGGTCTTGCCGGTGGTGTACTTTGCGAGTCCAGAGGCATTGGTAGTGGTACTTGGTGAATCCCACGCTTGGTGGCCCTTGGACTTGGCGTCAACAGCAACGGGGCGCGATGCAGGGACGACGGCTGCTCGCTGGCCTGTCCTGGCGGGCTGCTCGCTGGCAAGGTTCAGGTGAGGTTGCCGGCTGGTGAGGTGTAGCAGAGGATGTCGCGGGGCCCTCGAGCGGAGGCGGGGCTTCTCCTGCTGGCTTCTTGCAACGAGCGGCGCGGGAACAAGGACGAGGTAGGAGGTCGCGCGAGGTGGAGTTGACAACAGCATGCCATGGGAGGCGGAGCTCGCGGCAGGAGGTGAAGAAGACGGTGCAACGACGGGGCGAGGAACGCAGGGGCCACGGGGCGGCTGCGCGCCTGACGGAGCGAAGCGATGCATGTGGGCGCACGTGGAGAGGCTCGGGGTTGAGCAACTGGCACTCGACGAAGACGGCGCGGAGGACGAGGATGCGGGCGCAGGTGCTCGACGAGCTCCTCTCCTCGAGCGCTCGGGCGACGAGGGTTTGGCGAGAAGGAGGCGCGGGATCGAGAGGGAGAGAGTGAGATGGGGTGTCGGGATGAGCGAGGGAGATGGCGGCGCTGGAGGAAGGGATCGAGGGAAAAAGAGGGATCGAGGGATAGAACTAGGGTTAAGAAGGATTGGGCCTCACGAGGATTGGTGGGCCGACCTGGCCTAGTGGCACGAGGTTGAAGGGCTTCTTCTCTCCCTTCTTCAAATCTCTTCCAAAAACAGAAAAGCAAAGAAATAAAGGGAGAGAAAAGAAATGAGTGGGCAAGAATTTGGGCATGGGGATAATTTTCCCGGACTCGCAAAAATGCGCTTGTTCCAAGAAAAATGGTGTGGACAAGATTGCAGGAATTAAATTCAAAGTCATTTGAATTTAATTCAAATGGTTTGAACAAGGACAAGGTTATAGAAGTGTCCAAAAATGTTGAGATTTTTGGTGGGGCTCCGATAAACAGAGAAAGAATTATGGTGAAAGTTTGGAGAACGAACTTGATGCAAAAGGCATGAGAATTAAATTGCAAGTGTGTTGCGGTTAATCCCAAACTAATGGAATATTTATTATAACTCCCTAAATATCAAGAGGATACGTTATAAAGAGAAATCACCATGTGAATCCCTCGATTTATATAGATCAACGATCTATGCAATTTTATTTAGATGAGTTTTTAAAAAAAGGGTTGCATGATGACATGATGCAATGCACATGATGCAAGGATGAATGCAACGAACAAAACAAATCACTCGACGAATCTCGGAATACAAGGAAGGCATCTGGAGCATCGGTCTCGGGGCGTTACAACACTCCACCACTACAAGAGGATCTCGTCCCGAGATCTAGCATGGCACCAGAGAGAAACAGAGGAGGAAGAGAAGAGGTAAAACTAAGTTGCTTCTTCAACAAAAGAGTGAAACCAAAAAACCTTGAGAGATTGAAAAGTTGAAAGATAGAATACAACAGAGTTGAACACAATTGAGAGCACTGCGGTAGAAAATAGAAATAAGGAACACCCTGTGAACCTTGGAGGTTGCAAAGCTATGAATGACGAGTATAATGGACAAGAAGGAATTGAAACCACTCTGGTTAAAACAAGATGAGATGTCAAGAATTCGGGCAGCACTCGAACATGGAAGGAATAGAACATGAACTTGAGAAGATGGGAAGATACTTGATGAAATCAACAACACACTGCCTCCGGAACTATTGAAAGAGTGGCACAATGGGTAAGAAGCATTTCAGACAGCACTAAGGTTGAAAAGAGAGGCAAAACTTAATAAGATGAAAGAACTTGAATGAGAACACAACACTCCGATTAAATGGATAAGCAAGAAAATAACATGATCTTGACAAAACGAGATGATGGGTCAACGAGAGCAACATCACAATGCCTCCGGAAGAAAGAATAGAACATAGATCATTGGAATAACAGAATGGAGAAGAAAATGCCAACTTCTGCCACGAATGAGCTTGGAAAGAACCCTTCCAAGAAGGTTGTAACAGGGTTGTTGGAAAACCAACAACAAAACGAATAAGCTTGTAGTGGGCTTATTGAAACATCTCAACACTTGAGGTGAAATTCTGCCACTAACGAAAACAAATAGTATAATTGATAACACCGACGAGATGAAAAATTTCTTCCGCCAAGATGATAGAGAGATAACTTGGATCATTGATAAACACCACAATAGCAACATTCCTTAGGGGAGACTTTAGGTGAAATATGACACAAGATAACTCCAACAAAGAGATTGATGGATTTAAAATATCTCTGATTCTTGACAACATGCGAATCACCAAGGGAAATTGTCAAGAGTGACATAACACCACCTCAAAAGATAAGATAGAAAGAATTGCACTTCGGAATGCAAGATGAAGAATGCTTGAACACCTCAAAACAAAACATGTGTTGAACACCATGTTTAATTTTTGAGTAAAGCTTTGCGGGTCATAACTTCAAGAGGAATCTTGAAGAACAATTGAATAATGAAAAGAATCCTTGACGAATCACCATGTAGATCCTCCATGAAGAACTCCGGTAATAAAAGGATGATAGAAAGAAAGAGAAGTTGAAAACACAAGGTGAAGCCTTGCAATGATTTAGATGGAGCTTCGCGATGATATAACCGAGAAAACTTTGAACTCCGGAAAAGGAAAAATGAAACACTAGAACCGAGAATTACTTCATCATGAACAATCTTTGGAGGAAAAGAATTGAATCACCTCGAGGAAATAAGAATAAGATTTATTGTATGCTTATCCTTCAGCAAATTAAATTGATGACAAGCAATGGATTTGGCATACTACTTATTCCCGTAGAAAGAATTAAAAGAGATATAGCGCAAGCTTGAGACGGTATTGATGGAACCACCGGTGGGATTTGGAAACAACGAATATTTGATATGGGAACAAAGGAAGTGAAATCTTGAATGAACCACCGTAAGAATTCAAATGAAAGTAGCAAAGGCACAATTCACCGGGAAGAGTTGGAAAACAAATGAAGATACTTGAGGGGATTTAGATACCTGAGAACGAAGAGATCATGAACTGATTAGAGGATATTTGAACGATTCACTGATAAGATTTGGAGAACGATAGCTACACGCTGAGAATGAAGAATTATGGCATGAAGCTAGAACCATGAATCTTCAAGAGAATGGACCAAGATTTTAGGAGAAATCTCTTCCTCGGTCTTCAAGTGTTGAGAAAGACGATGAGAAACACCACCATGAATTGTTGAGATACTCCGGGAGAATTAAAAGAGGAAAGGTTGAGCCAAAGATGAAAAGAATTTGAAAACGACCTTGGAGAAGGCATGTGACTGATGAAAATTCATTATTACGTCAAACTTGAAAATGAATTTGAGAATCGCTCCTAATAATTCGAAGAGTCAGGTAAGATCCTGGGAAAAGACCTGTGGGTTAGGGCCCACTCACAAGAAAACACCATTGGAAATGATTTTAAAGAGAGATTGCACTGGTTGAATTAAATGGCTTGAATGAGATAACAACCTCGAAATATCTTGAATGGGTTGAGAATGAAAACACAAGTCTTGTGAGATATCTTCAGCACTCCAGAACAAATGAATAGCCAGAAGTGAATGATTAAGAGGTGCATCGACAAGAGAAAGCATTTGCAACAAGGAAAGGAATATGATCAACACTAAAAGCTTGAGTTAAATCCACAAGAAAAGAAACAACAACGAAGGATGATGAACTTGAAGCTCCGTTAGTATCTTCCCGAGAATCACCGGATAAGAACGTTGACGAAAAGGAATGGAGAGACTTCCCATCAATAAAATGATACTTGATTAAGAAATTTGAGTCCTTGAAGAAAAAGGGTGGGAGGGCGGGAAAACAAAGACAACTTGGGGCAGATGGAATGGATACCGTTGAGAAAAAAACTTAGAATTGATCTCGTAAATGTTGAAGCGATCAGATCCACTTGAAGAGAAGCACGCCGGTTGAAAAAGAATTAACATGACAACTTCGATGATCAAGAAGGAATAGTATTCACATAGCAATATGAGAACACCGTTTAGGAAAGTTATGGATTCAACACTTGACATCGAAGCAACTCGAATACCACAAATAAAACAAAACAAAGGATTTGGCTTGCAGAATAAGCTGGAACAAACATATGATAGAGATTTCGTCCAAAGTTTTCATGGTGGGGCCAACACGGGCTCGATCGTACAGCACCCTCATGTACAAGGCAGTGCACATGACATATGAAGTGTCCCCGAATTAGCATAGCCAAGGATTATTTAAGACACAACGAGACCACTGTAAAAATGACCGTGGATAGGCGGACCACTAGACATCGAACCCCAATCTCATATCATGCATCTATCGAAAAGATATTCCAGGAGCTACTTGAATTCCCACCTATAAAACTCCCGAAACTTTCTGGTTATGCAATCTGGTGTTGGGGATACAGGGGAAGCAATATATATCTCACCCAAAACTAACAATCCCTACATCCAAGCTGTATCCATCCGTCAACACATAACCAAGAAACCTTCGAAAATCGTGTACCTCAACCTTTGAAAAGCATCCATTATACGAGCTATGGCAATACTCCCGAACTCCCCAGTACTGGGTGGCATCGAGGTTATCTCACCAACAACTACATAAAAGAGATTTTCGATGTCGGCAAAACTCAGGTATTCCAGAACTGCAACGATAAAATTATGACGACAACACCTCGGAGCTCAACTCCTAGGGACACTGCCACAACCCCTAAATGTCAGGAGGCACCAAGAACAATGTTCTCGTCATAAGAATATCAGAATGATCCCAAGATACCCGCGTGATCCTAAAACAATTTTAGTGACATTTGAGGAGAGGAAAGACAAAACATCTATGTCAGGAGGCCTCACTAGAGCAACGAAGGGACTGAGGAGTAAAAAGAATCCTACTCTCCGATATATATAATCCTAAGACTCAAAACATTTTTTGTTCTAGACTCAACAACGTCAGCGATTCGATCAAGCAGGGGCTCCTAAGTCGGGGATGGCTCTGATTACCAACTTGTAACACCCACGATGCGGCTATATCTCCCACGTGTCGAAGCACGACTTAGAGGCATAACCGCATAGTGGTTTTGTCGCAAGAAGGGTCATCTTCACACAATCCCATGTAATGAACAAGAATGGGATAAAGAGTTGGCTTACACTCGCCACTTCACACAATGAACATATAATTCATACATCATTCAGAGTACACACATAGTCCGACTACGGACGAAGCCAAAAGAAAAGAAGATAACCCAACTGCTAGATCCCCGATCCTCCCAACTAGGCTCCACTACTAATCATCAAGAAACAAAACATAGCAACAATTAAGATCTTCGTTGAGCTCCCATCTGAGCTCGGTTGCATGATCTGCACTGGTATCATCGGCACCTGCAACTGTTGTGATAGTATCTGGTGAGTCACGAGGACTCAGCAATCTCAAAACCCGCGAGGTCAAGACTATTTAAGCTTATGGGTAGGAAGTGGTAATGAGGTGGAGTTGCAGCAAGCACTAAGCAAATATGGTGGCTAACATACGCAAATAAGAGCGAGAAGAGGAGCAACGGAACGGTCGTGAAGCTAGAAGTGATCAAGAAGTGATCCTGAAACTGCTTACGCACAATCATAACACCAAGACCGTGTTCACTTCCCGGACTCCGCCGAAAAGAGACCATCACGGCTACACATGCGGTTGATGCATTTTAATTAAGTCAAGTGTCAAGTTATCTGCAACCGGATATTAACAAATTCCCATCTTCCACATAACCGCGGGCACGGCTCTCGAAAGTTGATACCCTGCAGGGGTGTCCCAACTTAGCCCATCACAAGCTCTCACAGTCAACGAAGGATATTCCTTCTCCCAGGAAGACCCGATCAGTCTCGGAATCCCAGTTTACAAGACATTTCGATAATGGTAAAACAAGACCATCAAGACCACCCGCTGTGCTGACAAATCCCGATAGGAGCTGCACATATCTCGTTCTCAGGGCACACCAGATAAGCTAAGCATACAGGTACCAACATAACCCAAGTTGCCACGGGACGGTCCCGCACGATGCTCTAGTTTGGACCAACACTTAGAGGAGCACTGGCCCGGGGGGGTAAAATAATGATGACCCTTGAGTCTGCAGAACCCAAGGGAAAAAGGCTTAGGTGGCAAATGGTAAAAACAAGGTTGGGCCTTGCTGGAGGAGTTTTATTCAAAGCGAACTGTCAAGGGGGTCCCATAAATCACCCAATCGCGTAAGGAACGCAAAATCAAGGAACATAACACCGGTATGACGGAAACTAGGGCAACAAGAGTGGAACAAAACACCAGGCATAAGGCTGAGCCTTCCATCCTTTACCGAGTATATAGGTGCATTAATTAAATAAGAGATATTGTGATATCTCAACATAATCATGTCCATCATGGAGCAATCTTCAACTTCACCTGCAACTAACAATGCTATAAGAGGGGCTGAGCAAAGCGGTAACATAGCCAAGCAACGGTTTGCTAGGAAGGGTGAAAAGGTTAGAGGCTGACATGGCAATATGGGAGGCATGGTAAACAAGTGATAGGTAGCACAACATAGCAATAGAACGAAGCAACTAGCAAGCAAAGATAGAAGTGATATCGAGGGTAATGGTCATCTTGCATGAAATCCCGCTAGGAAGAAGAACGAGTCCATGAAGAAGACGAACGGTAGTAGTCGAACGAATCCTCACAATCGCAACATTACCGGAACTAAGAAGCAACACCGGAAAGAAGCAAACAACATGGTAAACAACCAAGAATAATCATGGCATGATGCACAATCAAGTATGATGCATGTCCGGTTTAATGAGGCATGGCATGGCAAAGTGCAACAAACAACACTACAAATTAAGTGGAGCTCAATATGCAACGAGTTGCATATTGATGAAACACCACATCAATTATTTAGTTCTCTCTCGTTTAGGAACACAACAGTATTACATGTTGTTATAAACATGGCAAGAGGTGAAGCATAAATAAACTAACTATCTAGGCAAGTTTAAGTGAGGCCGGAAACAACAAACGATAATTCCGAAAAATCCCCATATGTCATTTAGCAATATAATGCAAACACAATTTTAACCATTTAAATGTTGTTAACATGATGCGGATGACATATGCAAGTTTTATGCAATTTTATGAAAACGTTGACATGAGCATGTTATGAAGCATTTGTCACCATCGCGGAACAAAAAGGGTGCCACAGCAACTACAACGGAAATGGTGACACGGCAACATTCCGATGATCCGGAAACTCATTGAGATACCGTTGCAAAAGAGCAAGTGTGCGGATGTGCGAAACATGCAAAAGATGGTGGGGTGATCCCGGTTACCGGGTTCCCACGGGACGGCGGCATGGCAAACAAGGAGGAACATGCAAAGACCTTTCGAACACGGTGCAAACATGAGCATCTCATACAACACATGCATTCGTACACGGGCGGTCGTCTCGTCGTTATACCTTTGAAGCGTGCGTTTCGGGGCGGTTCAAAATCATCGAGGGAAGTAGTCGTTCATGGGTCATAGGGGAAGTAGTCGTACACCTTCCGTAGTTGTACATGTCGGCGGTAGTGGAAGTAGTGGTACACAGCAACGGTAGTTGCACATCTTGTAGTGGAACTTGGGCGTAGTGGTACACGTTTCCGTAGAGGGACTTGACGAATCCGAGTTCTTCGGGGCAATCGGGTACCCGTTCACGTTGTAGTCGTGCATGGTTCGTAGACGTTCAGTGCGCCCGTAGAGGTACTTGGCACATCATTACAAAGGTCGTACACAGATCCAGAAGAGGGACTTGGCGTTTCGTTTGGCACTCGTTCGAGCATCCGTGTGGTCTTGCAGGTGGTGTACTTGGCGAGTCCAGAGGCATTGGTAGTGGTACTTGGCGAATCCCACGCTCGGTGGCCCTTGGACTTGGCGTCAACAGCAACGGGGCGCGATGCAGGGACTTGGCGCGATGCAGGGACGACGGCCGCGGGACTTGGCGCGTGGAGGAGGTTGGTTCCGAGCGAGACTAGCCTGTCCTGGCGGGCTGCTCACTGGCGAGGTTCAGGTGAGGTTGCCGGCCGGTGGAGGTGCAGTAGAGGATGTTGCGGGGCCCTCGAGTGGAGGCGGGGCTTCTCCTGCTGGCTTCTTGCGACGAGCGGCGCGGGAACGAGGACGAGGCAGGAGGTCGCGCGAGGTGGAGTTGATAGCAGCATGCCATGGGAGGCGGAGCTCGCGGCAGGAGGTGAAGAAGATGGTGCGACGACGGGGCGAGGAACGTAGGGGCCACGGGGCGGCTGCGCGCCTGTCGGAGCGAAGCGATGCATGCGGGCGCGCGTGGAGAGGCTCGGGGTTGAGCTACTGGCGCTCGATGAAGACGGCGCGGAGGACGAGGATGCGGGCGCAGGTGCTCGAGAAGCTCCTCCCCTCGAGCGCTCAGGCGACGAGGGTTTGGCGAGAAGGAGGCGCGGGATCGAGAGGGAGAGAGTGAGATGGGGTGTCGGGATGAGCGAGGGAGATGGCAGCGCTGGAGTAAGGGATCGAGGGAAAAAGAGGGATCGAGGGATAGAGCTAGGGTTAAGAAGGATTGGGCCTCACGAGGATTGGTGGGCCGACCTGGCCTAGTGGCACGAGGTTGAAGGGCTTCTTCTCTCCCTTCTTCAAATCTCTTCCAAAAACAGAAAAGTAAAGAAAGAAAGGGAGAGAAAAGAAATGAGTGGGCAAGAATTTGGGCATGGGGATAATTTTCCCGGACTCGCAAAAATTTGCTTGTTCCAAGAAAAATGGTGTGGACAAGATTGCAGGAATTAAATTCAAAGTCATTTGAATTTAATTCAAATGGTTTGAACAAGGACAAGGTTTTAGAAGTGTCCAAAAATGTTGAGATTTTTGGTGGGGCTCCGATAAACAGAGAAAGAATTATGGAGAAATTTTGGAGAACAAACTTGAAGCAAAAGGCATGAGAATTAAATTGCAAGTGTGTTGCGGTTAATCCCAAACTAATGGAATATTTATTATAACTCCCTAAATATCGAGAGGATACGTTATAAAGAGAAATCACCATGTGAATCCCTCGATTTAAATAGATCAACCATCTATGCAATTTGATCCAGATGAGTTTTTAAAAAAAGGGTTGCATGATGACATGATGCAATGCACATGATGCAAGGATGAATGCAACGAACAAAACAAATCACAAGACGAATCTCGGAATACAAGGAAGGCATCTGGAGCGTCGGTCTCGGGGCGTTACAGTATGGCCAGGGCTCATGTACATGGCTGGGTCGGAACAAAGAAACTATGTTGTCGTCCTGTTCATGGGGAGCCAACCGGCTGGATCGGAACGGAATGTGTCTTCGTGTTCATCGAGAGGGCTCAGATGGAACAGCCGATGGAAACGAGGCCTGGCATACCGCAGAACGAAGGAAACGGCCTTGTGTTCGACCGGCCATGTTCGAAATGGGATCCTATTCATCGTGAGGGGTATGGCATACTGCAAAATGGAGGAAACAAACTTTTGTTGGACCTCCTATGGTCGAAACGGGGTCCTGTTGATCGGGAGGGGTCTGGCGTACCGCAAGACGGAGGAAACGGACTTGTGTTGGAGCGCTACGGTCGAAACGGGGGTCATGTTCATCGGGAGGGGTGTGGCATACTGCAAAACGGGACTCCACGGGATACTGTTCATCTCCACCGTCGACCTCCTCTAGTCTCCACAGGCTGCTGTTCATCCACCATCGACCTCCTCCAGCCTCCACCTGCGACTGTTCATCCACGGGCTCCTGTTCATCCAGCCTCCAACGAGCGCTACTACACTCGCTACTATTCAACCATCCCTCTCCGCGGGGTCCTGTTCAACCACCCCTCCATGGGTTACTATTCATCCAGCTCTCCACCAGCTACTGTTCAACCAGCCCTTCATGGGGTCCTGTTCATCTAGCCCTCCACGGGGTCCTGTTCATCTAGCCCTCCACTGGGTCCTGTTCATCCAGCCCCAACCGACTCGATCGGGGTCCTGTTCATCCAGAGGCAACACCACGGGGTCCTGTTCATCCACCCCCACCAGGAACTGTTCATCCAAACCCCCCCAACAACGCTCACTGTTCATCAAGGGAAGGAGGCAGCAGGGTTCGGTCGGCTTCAGTTAGCAGTAGTAGCGAAGGAATCACTCGGGTTCAGTAATGTAGCTAGTGCAATCGCTTGGGTTTGGTTAGAGCCCAATGCCTCTCACACGCGCGCGTACGTGTACGAGAGAAAGGCGCATCGCTCGGCCCCCGACCACCCACCGTAACCGGGAACTCCCCGAAATTTTCCTCGCCCTCGCTTCTACCATGGTTTTTTCCGTCATGGACGACCAAAAGAATATAATGCAGCTACGTCTCCGGCCCGCCCAGGATGAAAAGCCCATTTTCTGTCATGATTTTTCTTCATTGAAGTAGGAGCCCACCACATCTATGATGATACCGGGTTTTGTCACAATTATCGTCATAGAAGTGTCATAAGTATGACAAATTTTTTTTCCTTCGGCCCAAAATGTCACGGATGTGTCTTTTTTTTGTAGTGCTAGGAGGGTATTGGGAAATATTTTCCCTTTCATTAGTACTCTCTTCATGCTCTATTTGTTTTCTTGTCTTTAGATAGTTGGCAATATAAGGATTCTCAATGCAATTTACCGCACAAAACATATAAATTTCCTCTAGATCAAAATCAAGAACTCTCTCAAGGGCAAATTCTGGAATATCCTTAGTTATATGTTTCATTTCTTCATAGCCCAGAAGTAGACTAAGTTCATTGTGATGCGCAAGGGAAATCAAGTCATCACAATTTTTGGACATGATTCGATCATGAAACAATTTGCATTGGGTATTTAAATGACCATGCCCATTGCAAAGTTCACAAGGATGGCTAAGAAAATTTAAATTTTTAGCACAAACATCTAGCCTCTCTTGCAACCAATTAGTTTCTAAATACTTATGCCTCTTGCAAAATTTATCTTCCCTTTTTGGTGTGTGTGTGTACTCCCAATTTACTCCTCAAAAATTGAAATTCTTATAGGAGACATCATTATCATGGCTAGTGCACTCATCATTAGCATTTTGTATATTCAAAGAATTCATACTAAAAACATTTCAATCATGCTCATCATTCATGCCAATCATTTTATTAAATTCTTCTTTTATCAATTGAGCACAATTTTCTGAACCATCATTTTAAAGAAAGATATTATAAAGATGATCAATAATATGATGCAACCTCAATTCCATTTTTTTGTCGTTTTCTTTTATAAACCAAACTGGTGATAAAACAAGAAACTAAAAGATTCAATTGCAAGATCTAAAGATATACCTTCAAGCACTCACCTCCTCGGCAACGGTGCCAGAAAAGATCTTGATGTCTACAACACAACTTTATTCTTGTAGACTCGTGTTGGGCCTCCAAGTGCAGAGTTTTGTAGGACAGTAGCAATTTTCCCTTAAGTGGATGACCTAAGGTTTATCAATCCGTGAGAGGTGTAGGATGAAGATGTGCTCTATCAAACGACCCTGCGACCAAATACAAGAAATCCCTTGTGTCCCCAACACACCCAATATAGTGGCAAATTGTATAGGTGCACTAGTTCGGCGAAGAGATGGTGATAAAAGTGTAATATGGATGGTAGGAATACATTTTTATAATCGGAATAAATAAAAACAGGAAGGTAGCAAATAGTAAACAGGCACAAAAACGGTGTTGCAATGCTTAAAACTGAGGCCTAGGGTCCGTACTTTCACTAGTGCAACCTCTCAACAATGCTAACATAGTTGGATCATATGATTATCCCTCAAAGTGCAGCAAAGAATCACTCCCGAGTTCCTATTGGCGGGGAACAAAAGATAGGAATTGTTTGTAGGTCATGGAACCAACTCAAAGCTATTCTTTCCGTTTGATCTATTCAAGAGTTCGTACTAAAATAACACAAAGCTATTTTTTCCGTTCGATCTATCCTAGAGTTCGTACTAGAATAACACCTATTCATAATAGTCAATCCACACAAAGAACTATTCAGAGATCCCAAAGTTCCTATCAGAGAAAAACGTGCATCAACCCCTATGCATAGATTACCCCAATATCACTGCGGGAATCCGCGAGTTGAATGCCATAACACATATCAAGTGAATCCATAATATACCTCATTGTCACCTCAAGTATTCATATTGCAAGACATATATAATGTGTTCTCATCTCTGAATATTCAATCCGACAAGACAAAACTTTGAAGGGTAAAGATTCAATTCATCATAACAAGCGTATAGAGGGGAGAAACATCATATGATCCCACTGTATTAACAAAGCCCATGATATAGATCACGAGAGAGAGAGAGAGATAAAACACATAACTATTGGTACAAAACCTCAGCCTCGAGGTTGGACTACTCCTTCCTCATCGTGGTGGCCGCCGGGATGATTATGATGGCCACAGGAGATGATTCCCCCCTCCGGCAGGGTGCCGGAACGGGGTCTAGATTGGATCTTGTGGATACAGAAGCCTTGTAGCGGCGAAACTTCTGATCTAGGGCTACCCCGGTGGGTTTCGGCATATTTGTGAATTTATAGTAAAAAGAAGGGACACGGGAGGCCACCGAGGTGGGCAAAACCCACCTGGGCGCGCTAGTGCCCCCTGGCGCGCCCTGGTGGGTCTTCCCCCCTCGGGGCACCCCCAGGTGCAACTCAGGACCATTGGGTTCCTTCTGGTCCAGAAAAATCTCCAAAAAGTTACGCGGTGTTTGGACTCCGGTTGATATTGATTTCCTGTGATGCAAAAACAAGCAAAAAACAGCAACTAGCACTGGGCACTGGGTCAATAGGTTAGTTCCAAAAAATGATGTAAAGTTGCTATAAAATGATTGTAAAACATCCAAGAATGATAATATATTAGCATGAATACTTCATAAATTATAGATATGTTTGAGATGTATCACATTCCTACTGTACTTAATACGTACTAGTAGTATAACCTGGGTCAGTCGATTTGTGAAAGAAGTTCGGCGAAGCGACGGAAGAAGATGACAGAGAAGCTACCCCAGTATCTATATTAGGGTGGCGGGGTGCCCATGATATATCTTATGAGTGTCGGGTGTGGAATGCAGTTCGCTGGAAAAATGGATCATGCCCGGGGTTAAACGGATGGCGGGGGTGGGGGAGGATGGCGGTGGCAGGCGGTTCAGGGGAGGGCGGGGCGGCGGCGGCATGTGGTTAGGCTTGTGGCAGGCCGACGGCTCGATGCTTGAGAGAGAAGATGAGCAGTGCATCAGTTTCGGAGGTTGAAGAAGCCTTATTGGCCATCCATGTTGCATCCAATGGCTCACAAGAGTCGACTGACCCAAATTGTTCCTTCAGATTGTAGGATCCATGTGGCATGCAAGGTCTCGAAGGTAGATTCCACATCCACTATGCGCGCCTCCTCCGCGCGGGCGGAGACGACAATGGCATTGTCGGTGTCAAAACTGGCGGATCTCGGGTAGGGGGTCCCGAACTGTGCGTCTAGGCAGATGGTAACAGGAGACGAGGGACACGATGTTTTTACCCAAGTTTGGGCCCACTCGATGGAGGTAAAACCCTACACCTGCTTGATTAATATTGATGGTATGAGTAGTACAAGAGTAGATCTACCACGAGATCAGAGAGGCTAAACCCTAGAAGCTAGCCTATGGTATGATTGTTGTTCGTCCTACGGACTAAAACCCTCCGGTTTATATAGGCACCAAAGAGGGTTAGGGTTACACAGAGTCGGTTACAATGGTAGGCGATCTACATATCCGTATCGCCAAGCTTGCCTTCCACGCCAAGGAAAGTCCCATACGGACACGGGACGGAGTCTTCAATCTTGTATCTTCATAGTCCAGGAGTCCGGCCAAAGGTGATAGTTCGGCTATCCGGACACCCCCTAATCCGGGACTCCCTTAGTAGCCCCCGAACCAGGCTTCAATGGCGATGAGTCTGGCGCGTAGATTGTCTTCGGCATTGCAAGGCGGGTTCTTCTCCAAATCCTGTGTACCTGTTGAATAGCGTCCGACTTCCTATGAATATTGCGCTCCTTGGCTTCCACGCCCAATAATGGCCATCTTCCACGTGTTGAACGAATGCGAAAAGCCAGGGTATTTTTACATTTACCCCACTAACTGCGCAAATGAGTTGCCTATAAAAGAGACGAAGATCTAGATCCGAATCACACCATCCTCCCTTCGCGAGCATTCATCAGAGAGCATCTGACAGAAATCCATTCCATCATGGACAGTCGACGCAGCTCCTACTCTCGCCCTCCCAGCCCTCGACCTGGAGATTGGGAGAGATGCTCCGTCCCGTACAGCGAGTTAGTGACGCTCCAAACCAAGGGATTTCTTCCCCCAACCTTCATGGTTCCGGTTCGAGCCGGACTCGCCACCTATAAGGGCGGAAAGCAAGCGGAGAGTGTCCCCAGCCCCTCCAAAGGAGAGCGGGTATGCCTTATCTCTTATTTGATAAGAGGGCTCAGATTTCCAATTCATCCGTTTCTCCGGGGGCTCCTAGAGTTCTACGGCCTCCAGTTGCACAACCTTACGCCTGCCTCCATTTTGCATATCGCGGGCTTCGTGGCCCTTTGCGAGCTGTTTTTGGGCATCGAGGCTCATTTTGCGCTGTGGAAGAAGTTGTTCTGCCTTGTGCGCCGTTCTCAAGAGGGGTCAATATATCAAGTGGGCGGAGCCGAACTATGGCGCATCGCTGGGACCGGATATCTATCCGGAACCCCGAAGAAGGCATCCGAAGACTGGCCTTCGGAATGGTTTTATATAGAAGATGTCCCCCTGCCGGACCCTGTTCGGATCGGCCTCCCTGAGTTCAATAACGCTCCTTTGAAGAAACGCCTAAGCTGGCGTCCACGAAGCCCTCAGAAGGAAAATGACAGGGACATCCTTTGCCTGATGAGCCGAATAAGGTTGTTAGCTCATTACGGACTGACCATGATCGGGGTCATGGCCACATGCATTATGCGGGGTGTGCAGCCGCTCCAGTATAGGGGCCACCCCATGTGGGACTTCAACAGGGAGGATGATGCCACCCACTGCGGCCGTAAGGGGCCAGGATCGGTCGCCGATCTGACGAAGATCTTGTCCGCATTGTACAAAGGAGAAGAGGAGGAATTTCTCCGCGTCAATCCAAAGGACGGATTTTCTATGTACAATCCTCCAAGCTGGGTAAGCGGACATTTCTTTTTGCCCATCCGATCCATATTCCCATAGTCAAGTATCTCATTTTGCGATTTCGACGCAGGAACTACGCCAGGCCGTAAGGGATATAAACAGCCCGCCTCCACAACCCGAGGATCCGGAACGGTTCCTCGATCCGGCCTCCCAAGAGGATCCGGACATACCGGTGGAGCTCATTGATGGGGTATTTCACCAACTGAGCATCGATAATGCCTTGGTCGCCATTACGGCCGATTACCCCGGAATACTTCCAGCCTCACAGGTAATTGAGACCAAAGTCCCAATACTTTGAAAATGACCCATCCGTGCTTATTTTTGATCACCGTATACCGATGGCGTTTCGCAGGGGGCGCCCTTGAGGCGGAAGGCCGAGCCCACGGCGGCTAGCCAACAAGGGGTAGCACGGCCCAGCAGGCTAAAAAGAAGTGCGGTCCGGATCGAAACTCCGGCGCAATGGTATGGTGTGTCACCTTACTCCCAGGCTTTATTCCCGGGAGGCATACTAACGCTCGTGCTTTCTCAAGACAAGAGCGCTCGCCGGACTGTATCCGGAGAGGTTGCCAATCAATCCTCCGCTCACCAGGCTCCAAAGCCAGGTCCAGAAGCGGAGGCGAACACGAGGTGTGCGTCGGATGCTCCTCCGATAGAGGATGCCGATAGGTCATTTACCACCAATTCCGAGGTGGAGAGTTCCATGAATCACAGGCGTCGCCGGACAGTTCTTCGTGACGCATGTTTCTCCCCAGAGGCATTGGATGCCTTTAATTCGGGAGATGCGCACCTCCATGCTGCTCAAAATTTGACAGTTATATATGCCAGTAGCCCCCGAGACTTGAAATAGTTAGAATAACTGATTTAATGATCACTTATTGTGCAGGATCTTACAAAAAAGAATACCCAACTGTCACAGGAGCTGGAGGAGTGCAAAGCCCAACTTGAGGCCGCACTAGCCGCAGCGGGGAAGCCAAAGAGACCCCCTCTGGTAATATATGCTTCAAAAGATAAGTAATTTGTGAAGTGCGGCGTGTGTATAAGTCTGACAATAATATTGCAGATGGCGCCGCGATAGATCCGGACAAGCAACAGCTCATGCGCCGGTTAAAGGCCGGCGAGAATGTGCTTACAAGGGTGAGGCAAGAGAAAAATAATCTCCAAGATGCCAACACCCGGCTGGTTGAGGAACTAAAGGATGTTCTTGCCCAGCTTTCTGACTCCGTTAAGGAGAATCGGCGGCTTCGACGTGGCATTTTTAGTAAGTGCTTGAACGAACTTTGAAAAAGAGTTCGGTGAGAAAGTCGACTAACAGAGTTATGTCTGTAGGTATGCTCACAGGCCATCCTGCAGAGGAAATGCCCGGTTCTACGGGTGACCTTCTTCCCGGGCTCTTGCAACTGCACGAACGAGTTCGGCAGGTGATGAAAGGCATCGCCCAGGCCTTGTGACCATCTGTCTCCCTGCCCGAAGGCCTTGGAGAGCTTGCAGAGAGGCTTCAGGGAGCGCGGCGGCGCTTCCGATTATGGAATATATCGGCCTGCCGTCAGGCGCCAGGGAGGCCTGGGCCATGGTGAAGACGCGGTACACGAAGGCTGACCCAAACCACATTGCCAAGGTCAGACCTGTGGGGCCCGATGCGAAGGAGATCCCTGTGAGCTTAGTGTACGGCCAAGTAGAATTGGCCGCAAGGTATTCCCAACAGTACTGTAAACAAGACAACCTGTTGGATGACATTGAAGAGGAATATGCCTAGTCAAGTTGACTATGTAATTTAAGATGACATGTAAAATGCCCTGTAGCCGGATTGTAGATCGTTTGTCATGGAGGACCTTTTCGCTTCAACCTCGGGACCCGATAGTCTGGAGTGTGTCCGAATACCCTCGCGGTTATATAAGAACCGGGGCATGCATGGAGACTAGGCGTAGGGGTCATTAGTGCTTTATCAGACAAGTGCCCAACTAGTTATGTTATATTACATGGTTAGTAAGAAACATCTTCCAGGGAGAATAGTTCCGTTAGGGGTTCCTTTCCCTGGGAGGCATGCCCTAAAGTGCATGTCCGGACTGCGAAAAAAGCAGAAAAACATCTGGGGGCAGATGAATAAATAGGTGAGAAATCGTATTTTAGTTCACCGACCGAATATTCCCTTAAGAACGCTAGGTTTCGGCTTCACCCAGTCTGAGGTACACATCCGGCTGACCCGGCAGTAACAATCACAGAGGTGCTCCCTTTACCGCCTAGCCGAACAATCGGGAACGTAGGGGTAAGCACAGGAGCCAGGCAACCCATCTTGGCCAAAACTTAAGTCATATCGATGCATATAATGGTGATTAAAAGGTACATGCAGAAGTGTGACACATGTGTTGGGCATGAAGCCCGAATAAATAAGCTTCTGTTAAAGAAGCCCCCAGGTATAATGAGCGCGGATAGCGCGTCAAGTGTGTGCGAACAATGCGCAAACAAGCTTTCAAAGGCTGTAATAGAAAAGGAGGGAGAAGGAGAGAAACAGAAGACAGCTAATATGTAAAATATAGATGGAGGAAGGAGACGAACTCAGAATCCAGCGCTAGGCATAGAATCTTCGGAGATGGGCTGCATTCCATGGGTTCGACTCGAGTCGGTTATCTGATGCATCTCGCAGACGGTACGCTCCACCGGTCAGGACTTGGTTGATGATAAAGGGACCTTTCCATTTGGGCTTGAGTTTTTCCTTTTTCTTGTCTGGCAGGCGTAGAACTATCTCACCAATATTGTAAGTTTTGGCCCGTACTTCTCTGCTTTGATATCTTTGAGCTTGCTGTGATACAATGCGGAACGGGCTTTTGCCACGCCACGCTCCTCCTCTAATGCATCCAAACTGTCCTGCCGATCGAGCTCGGCTTCTCTTTCTTCGTACATGCGCACGCGAGGTGAGTCATGAATTATGTCGCAGGGCAGAACTGCCTCTGTGCCGTATACCATAAAGAATGGTGTAAATCCGGTGGTGCGATCCGGAGTGGTCCGCAACCCCCAGAGTACAGAGTCGAGCTCGTCTACCCAGTGCGTGTTAGATTCCTTGAGGGACCGCACTAATCTAGGTTTGATGCCCCTTATGATTAGACCATTTGCTCGCTCGACTTGACTGTTAGTTTGAGGGTGATAGACTGAAGCATAGTCGAGCTTGATGCCCATGTTTTTGCACCAGAGTTTGAGCTCGTCGGCCATAAAGTTCGTGCTGTTATCAGTGATGATGCTATGGGGGACGCCGTAACGGTGTACGACCCCTGATATGAAGTCTATCACCGGTCCGGATTCGGCCGTCTTAACAGGTTTGCCCTCTATCCATTTGGAGAATTTATCCACCATGACCATTAGGTATTTTTGCTTGTGGGTTCCTCCTTTAAGGGGTCCAACCATGTCAAGCCCCCAGACCGCGAAGGGCCAGGTTATGGGTATAGTTTTGAGGGCGGTGGGTGGCATGTGGCTTTGATTAGCAAAGAGCTAGCAACCGACGCATCGTTGGACTAAGTCCTGAGCATCTGCCCGGGCCGTCAGCCAATAAAATCCTGTACGGAAGGCCTTGCCTACAAGGGCCCGGGCTGCGGCGTGGTGCCCGCCGAGTCCGGCATGAATTTCAGCCAGAAGATTCCGCCCTTTCTCTTTGGAGATACACCTTTGAAGGACTCCGGTCATGCTTTTCTTGTAAAGCTCTCCCTCATGGACCTTATAGGCTTTAGATCACCGCATTATGCAGCGGGCCTTGTTTTGGTCCTCGGGAAGTTCCTGCCTAGTTAGGTAGGCTAGGAATGGTTCCGTCCACGGGGCAATGACTACCATTATTACGTGGGCTGAGGATGTTACTTCGTTGGCAGAACCGCCGATTGTGTCAAAATGTTCGGTGTTGGGCAGAGCGGTTGGGTCCGGGTTGTTATTTCCGGATTCCCCCTCCCATAGTACGGATGGCTTGAACAGCCTCTCTAGGAAGATGTTGGGAGGGACGGCATCGCGCTTTGCGCCAATGCGTGCCAATACGTCTGCTGCCTGGTTGTTATCCCGGGCTATATGGTGAAATTCGAGCCCCTCAAACCGAGACGACATTTTTATGACAGCGTTGTGATAAGCTGCCATTTTCGGATCCTTGGCATCGAAGTCTCCATTTATTTGGGATATCGCGAGGTTCGAATCCCCGTGCACCTCTAGGCGTTGAATGCCCATGGAGACTGCCATCCGGAGGCCATGTAGAAGGGCTCGTATTCGGCTGCGTTGTTGGAGTCCGTATACATTATCTGGAGTACGTATTGAACCGTGTCTCCAGATTGGGGACGTCAGAACGACGCCAGCCCCTAGACCAGCCAACATTTTGGAGCCGTCGAAGTGCATGATCCAGTTGGAATATGCGCCGTACTCTTTAGGGAGTTCGGCTTCAGTCCATTCGGCGACGAATTTGGCCAAAACTTGCGACTTAATAGCTCGCCGTGGCTTATAGGTTATGTCGAATGGGAGGAGCTCAATGGCCCATTTGGCAATCTGGCCCGTCGCGTTGCGGTTGTTTATAATGTCATTAAGAGGTACTTCGGAGGCTACTGTTATCGAACACTCTTGAAAGTAGTGTCGCAGCTTCCGGGATGCCATGAACACCGCGTACGCTATCTTCTGATAATGCGGGTACCGTGACTTGCATAGAGTTAGGACAGTGGACACGTAGTAAATTGGTTTTTGAAGGGGGAACTTGTGTCTGTCTGTTTCTCGTTCGACAACGAGCACCGCGCTCACAACTTGATGAGTTGCCACGATATATAATAGCATTGCTTCGCCCATGTTGGGCGCGGCCAGGACCGGGATTGTTGCCAATATGGCTTTTATTTCTTCGAGTCCGGCCGTGGCGGCATCCGTCCACTCGTAGTGTTCGGTGCGTCGAAGGAGGCGATAAAGGGTAATGCCTTTTCTACTAAACGGGAGATAAAGCGGCTTAGAGCCGCCACGCATCCTGTCAATTTTTGTATTTGTTTGAGGTCCTTTGGGATATCCAATTGTGACAGAGCTCGGATCGTGGCTGGGTTTGCTTCAATTCCTCAATGAAGCCCAAGAGCTTTCCGGCTGGTACGCCGAAAACACATTTTTCCAGGTTAAGCTTAATGTCATATGTTCGGAGATTATCGAACGCGAGCCTCAAATGGTCTACTAGAGTTTCGATGTGCTTGGTTTTGACGACCACATCGTCTACGTATGCCTCCACTATTTTGCCGATCTGGTTTGCCAGACATGTCTGAATCATGCACTGATATGTTGCGCCGGCGTTTTTGAGCCCAAAGGGCATTGTGTTGAAGCAGAATGGGCCGTATGGGGTGATGAATGCCGTTGCGGCCTGGTCAGGCTCGGCCATTTTAATTTGGTGGTAGCCGGAGTATGCATCGAGGAAACACAATGAATCGTTTCCTGCGGTAGCGTCGATAATTTGATCGATGCGGGGGAGTGGGAAGGGATCCTTTGGGCAGGCCTTGTTGAGATCCTTAAAATCGATGCACAGGCACCAGGATTTGTCCTTCTTTGGTACCATCACCAGGTTTGCTAGCCAGTCCGGATGTTTTATATCTCTGATGAATCCAGCCTCCAATAATTTAGCTAGCTCCTCTCCCATGGACTGTCTCTTGGGTTCGGAGAAACGCCGAAGAGCCTCTTTGACTGGCTTGAATCCTTTTAGGATGTTTAGGCTATGCTCGGCCAGCCGGCGTGGGATTCCTGGCATGTCTGAAGGGTGCCAGGCAAAAATGCCCCAATTTTTGCGTAGGAATTCTCATAGTGCGGCGTCTACATCAGTATTTAATTGTGCCCCGATGGAGGCCGTTTTTGTAGGGTCCGTTGGATGGACTTGGAATTTGACTATTTCGTCCGCTCATTTAAAGGAGGTGGACTTGGATCTCTTATCGAGTATCACATCGTGCCTATTCACCGTGGAGCGCAGCGTAGTGAGTTCCTCGGCCGCTAGGGCTTCAGATAGTGCCTCCAGGGCCAGTGCGGCTGTCTTATTTTCGGCGCGGAGTGCTATGTCCGGGTCACTAGCAAGAGTGATGATTCCGTTGGGCCCAGGCATTTTGAGCTTCATGTACCCGTAATGTGGTATAGCTTGAAAAATTGTGAATGCCTCTCGCCCTAATAGAGCATGATATCCGCTGCTGAACGGGGCCACTTGGAACATGACCTCCTCGGACCTGTAATTATCCGGCGTGCCGAACACCACATCCAGTGTGATTTTTCCTGTACAGCATGCTTCCCGACTGGGGATTATTATTTCCTCTAAAGGTTGTGCTGCTTCGCTCAATGCGGCTCCAGTCTATTTCCATTTTTCAGAGGGTTTCCTCGTAAATGAGGTTCAATCCGCTGCCACCATCCCTGAGTACCTTGGTAAGGCGAAAGCCGTCCACTATTGGACTAAGGACCAATGCGGCTGGTGCTCGGGCTGTTCGGAATTTAGGTTCGTCACTGGCATTAAAGTTAATAGCCGTGTCACTCCATGGGTTTATTGTTGCTACTTGCTAGACTTGGGCAAGGCTGCGGAGTGTTCGTTTCCTCATATTATTTGATACGAAAGTCTCGAAGACTGCTAATAGCGTACTGGTATCCTTGGGCTGGTGCTCTGGAGTTAGAAGCTCTTCGCCACTTTTGGCCACCTGCCGTAGTATCCAACATGCTCTAAGGCTATGAGTTGGAGTGGCTCCCTCTATACTATGAATTTTGCAGGGTCCATTGAGCCATCCCTCCAGTACGGTTCCATTACCTATAGAGGTTTTTTGCTTTTTGGTATTTAACCCATGAGCCTGGCAATAATGCACCCTTTTATTTTGGACTGGGGTTGTATTCAGGGCCGGATTGTCCCAAAAATTGATTTTGGTTTTCTAGGCGCTTTCCATCGCACAGTACTTTCGTACTATGGACGCCAAGTCAGTGAAGCGTGTAATTTCACGACGACTTACGGCGTTGAGGATTCCCTTGTCCATGCAATTATTGCAGAAGAATGAAATTTTGTCCTTGTCATGGCAATCCTTTATCCTGTTCATGACCAGGAGGAATCTGGCCAAGTAATGGTGTAGTGTTTCTGCGGGCTCTTGCCGGATTTGGGATAGATCGCTTATGTTTGGGTGGGCGGGTGGAATTAAATTTGGAACCCCGTCCAATCTAAGACTTAGGGGCCAAGAAGTTTCCGAACATGGAAGCTTGGGTTCTTATATATTGTCCAATGAATCTAGCCCGCTGCCTGACTTTAATTTCAGGGCTTGAGTGACGTCCTCCCCTCCGCGGGAATCCGGCATGGAGGGATCGGGAATCCGGACATAGCTAGTCTTTAAGATAGAAGAAGGGTCGCCGTATTGTTCCTCTACCACAGCAACGTGGTGGGTAACCTGGGGAGAGTTAATCTCTCTCAGATCGGGTTTAGGCCCAATCTGATCGTAGTCTGTAGCGACTCCCAGGGCAGCGAAGCGATCCAAGAGCTCGTTTAAGGAAGAGAGCTCCATCGGATCTAACTGCTCGGCGAGTTCCGAGTTAACGTGAAGATTGCTTTCGATGACCCGAGAAGTCATCGTCGGCGCGGCGGCCAAACGGGCGGTCATAAGGAAATCGCCTAGCCAGAGAGTTTGGCTGATAGCCAAAGCTCTTTTAGCAACAGTGTCGTCTTTAAAGACGGGATGAGGCATCCTTCCTGACGGCAACAGTACAGAGGAACTCTCAATGAAAGCACTAATGTCGGTGTCAAAACCGGCAGATCTTGGTTAGGGGGTCCCGAACTGTGCGTCTAGGCGGATGGTAACAGGAGACAAGGGACACGATATTTTTACCCAGGTTCGGGCCCTCTCTATGGAGGTAAAACCCTACTCCTGCTTGATTAATATTGATCATATGAGTAGTACAAGAGTAGATCTACCACGAGATCAGAGAGGCTAAACCCTAGAAGCTAGCCTATGGTATGATTGTTGTTCGTCCTACGGACTAAAACCCTCCGGTTTATATAGGCACCAAAGAGGGTTAGGGTTACACAGAGTCGGTTACAATGGTAGGAGATCTACATATCCGTATCGCCAAGCTTTCCTTCCACGCCAAGGAAAGTCCCATCCGGACACGAGACAGAGTCTTCAATCTTGTATCTTCATAGTCCAGGAGTCCGGCCAAAGGTGATAGTTCGGCTATCCGGACACCCCCTAATCTGGGACTCCCTCAGGCATGCTATCTCCTCCCCACCGGCGTCCTGGAGGACAGGCTCGTCCTCCTCAATTTACACTGCGGGCATAGACACGGCTCCACCAGCTGCTCGCGTGCTTGGCAACGTGGCAGCATCGCGAGAAGGGACTGCAAATAACGTGAGCGGGCGAGCCTTCTGCTTCATGGCACAAGGATGGCGGGAACACGACTGTGATGAGCGAGAAGAAATGGTCAACCAGAGCAGGCGAGCGCTGGCATGCGCAACGGCGGCGGTGGCATATTGATGAGTGCATGTATGGGAGCTTAGTTTAGTTTTATACAGGGTTGGTCAAACTTAAAAGAACATCGTACTAGTACACGTAAACATTAGACTGAGGCAGCACTTATACTACCATATTAGTTAGCACAACATCGATATGAAATCCTATGGAAGCGCGTGCACCACGGCCGCGCGGTCGATCGAACGGTGTGTCATCGTGTCGCGCTCGAAGGACATCCATCAAACCTTTTTGTGTCTATGAAAACAATCCCTGAATATTACTCTACTTTTTTCCCGGAAAAGTTCTTCATGACAACATTTCCATATATTTGAATTTAGCTTCGGTTCGTGCTTATTTGGATTTCGACGTTTTAGGTGCGCCCTAGTTTTTTTAATACTGATTCTGTGTGTGTGACTTAGAGAGAACACGTGTATTTCTCCATATGTGTGTTGTGGCGGAAGGGCAATGTGGAGATGGTGTGCCTGTGATAGATACTGTCGGATTTAGGGATCCGCAAGCCCTTGAAAGGTTTGAACTCTTGCGGGCGGAGATCTCAACCTGCCTAGCCTGCCTACTCGCGGTCCTCCTAAGCCTAGCGCGTTGAGCTCAAAGAGACACAAAGACACACCGATTTATACTGGTTTAGGCCACCGTTGTAGTGTAATACCCTAATCCAGTGTGGTGTGGTGGATTGCCTTGAAGGCTATGGATGAACTGGTACAGTGGATGAACAAGCCTCAGGAGGTGAGGTGTTCTTAAGCTGGTGTGGTGTATGCTACATGTTCTTCTCTCGTCCCCTTCTATGGCAGTGGCTAGTCCTATTTATACTGGCCTTGGTCCCCTCCCCAAATATGAGAGGGAAAGGATCCCACAACAGCCGGATTTGAAAGGGGGCAAGTAGTACAGTCTATCCTGACAAAAGTGGTCTTTGCCTGTGAAAAGTCTCTGGTTGTGATGCTGTGGTGGGCACGACGATGACCTCCGTCCTGCCGTCCTGGCGGTCTTGGTCTTGTTGCAGCGGAATGGAAACATTTGGCTGATTCCTCGGGACTCCGCACCTGTGGCTTGCCTCCCTTTTCACCGAAGAGCAAACCTGCGCTCTACGCCCGCTTAGCGCCCGCCTGGCCTTGGTCGTCATGGCTCATGTCAGCTGAGCCTCGTGAGGCAACATTGCCTAGAACTCTCTGCCCCTCACGAGCCCTCCTGAGGAGGCCAATTCTTTCGGGGGTCTTGGCGTTGCCCACCTCGGGAGGCTTGGCCCCTCGCGAGGGTCTTGTAGTGTTGGTTTTGAAGACGGGCTGTACTAGGCCGTCGATGAAGCCACGTGGTGGGCCGCACACAGGCAGGGCTGGATACCCCCGAATCTAGGACGCCGATAGTAGCCCCCGGGCCCAAGGCGCGGTCGGACTTGGCTTCCAGGCAAAGCCAAAGGGCAAGTGCGGAGCGCCGCGAGCCTTAACCGCCTGCGGCCTTGATGACATGTGACGACTCCACTTCCCCATGTTGTCTCGGCAACTGCTCGACTTGACAACTGCATGTTGCATGTAGAGAGAATCATCATTACTGGAGATTGTGGGAGGCCGACGATTTACCTTCTCCTGGCTATAAATGCGCGGGCTGCCGGAGCCCCTACCCTTCTCTCTTTCGTCTTGCTCCCGTCTGCTTCTCTTCTTCTCCATCTCGCCTCCATGGCATCGCCGAAGAGGTTTTCGGCAGTCGAGAAGGGGAAGGCCTCCAAGGAGGGGCCTGCCTCTCCTCCTCCCATGAGGGGCCGTGGCCATCCCCGCAAGCACCCTGCGGTCCCTCCGTCAACTTCCAGGGGGTGCGGGCGTGCGCTCCCCAGAGGCAGCATTGCTTAGGCGCCCGCAATGGCACCTCTTCCCGCGGTGAGGGCACTGGTTTCGAAGAAGCCCCCATGTTGAAGGGAGGCGCGTTGTGATCGTGTGCCCGCCTCGGCCGCGCTTTTCCTTGCTGGATGTGCTCCCTGAGTTCGTGGTGTGGTCGGAAAGCCCGGCTGGCACCTCACTCCGGCTCGCACACTTCTTCTCTGGCGAGCTTCTTCTTCGGGGCTCAATGGCCTCTGGCTGCAGGCTGACGGGTGCTGCAGCAGAGCTTCATGGGTTGGTACCGACGTTACCACCTCCGGCAGCGTGGTCATGTCCCGCGGCTGGCAGTCCTTCGCCCACGGGCGTAGCCTGGGCGGAAGGTGCACCCTCCACTTCAAGTATGACGGCCTGGTGACCCTCTAGGTGAGGGTGTTCAGGGAGGACGGCCACCGCGTGGGGTGCGGACCAGAGGATGGCGGCGACAACGATGGTGGCGAGGGCGAGCTTGGTCTCGACAGCGCGCGCTCCGCCTCCCGCTACGGCAGCTCTTCCTCGGGCGAGAGCTCGAGCAGCGTGGCTATGATCGGCCTCTGCGGTGCCCTAGTGAAGCTGGAGAGGAGCCCAGCATGAGGCTGGGGGCTGGCGAACTTGGGCTCAAGGCCAACACCTTGAGGCGCTGCTTGAGGATGCGGTGCTGGTGCAGGGTTCGCACGCTTTCGAGCGCCCCTTGTTTAGCTTTTCCTTTATCCTGTAATTCGAAAAAAGAAGATGGTGTACCCCGCTGGGGTGTGTAATGAATCATGGCAGTTATGCCCTTATGCTATGCTTGTTGCCTTAATGTTGTGTCGTAATGTTTGTGATCTGGGTATGCAAGGGTAGGATGACCTAGCTTGGTATGTACATAACAGTTCGCCGCCTCGCGAGGCTTGGCCTCAGGCACTCGACACCCTTGCAGTGGGGTCTCGAGAGCTACTGCGGAGCAGCTGCAGGGCTGCTCTCAAAGAAAAAGAAAAAGTTGTCGAGTGGCTCACTCCCTCTTACGTGAGCCCCCTGTCATAGATTAGCTTGAGCTTGACACACCGCATCATGATGCCTGAGAGGCACGGATATGAGGGGTGCTGGTGCCTGTGAGCTTGATCGAGGGCTCCTCGTGAGGACGAGGCCGAAACACAAGGGTTCGGCGCGGTGCGCGCGCGTGAAGGCGTGCCTGAGGCGCACACACCTGCCTAGCCCCACGCGCTAGGTGCGCGAGAGGAAATGACGGGCGACTGCCGCCTCCTTCACGCCCTTAGGAAGAAAAAACTCGGAAAGAAAGCAACTCGAGGAGCCAGAGTTCGAGAATACCAAATCCATTGAAAGATTACTAAAAAACTACAAGCAACTTCAGAAAGCAAATGAACAGCCACGTCCGGCACCTAATCTAGTCTTCTCACCAGCGGGGAGCTAAGTGCTGCCACTAGGACGTGGGAGGGAGCCCCCATGAGGCCCCAGGACGGCTCTCAGGAGACTGCGAGGCGTGTACAACCCCACTCATTATTACGTGAGAGAGTCACGAGTGGAGACCTTCATAGGCCGGAGCCTTGATACACAGGCTAGAGCCTTTCTTCAGTGGTAGAACTTCCGGAGGTGCTGGGTGTTCCAGGCGTTTTGGATGGGGACCCCGTCCTGTGTCTCTAGGCGCGCGGTGCCAGGCCTTAAGACATGGGCAATCCTAAACGGGCCCTCCCACATGGGAGATAGCTTGTGCAGCCCCTCCTTGGAGAGCACCCACCTCAGGACGAGATCGCCCACCTCTAATGTCCTGGAGCAGAAGCTGCAGTAGTGATACCGCCACAGCGCCTGCTGGTACCTCGCTGCTCGGAGCGAGGCCTGATAGCGGCGTTCCTCCCCCCGGCACGAGATCCATCCTCCGCGTGGCATCCTGCTGCGTCTCATCAAACGCCAGGACCCGCGTGGAGTGATGCTTGACCTCGTGAGGGAGTGCTCCGTAGATGAGGAAGAACGACATTTCTCCTGTTGGCTTGGTCGCGGTGGTGCGGACGGACCACAACACGGACTGCAGCTCATCGAGCCAGCCCCTGCCGCAGGCCTCGAGCTTCTTCTTGAAGGTCCGGGTCTTGAGGCCCCTCAGGACTTCCGCATTGGCCCTCTCAACATGTCCATTGATTCGTGGGTGCGCTACTGAGGCGTAGCAGATCTGCGTTCCAAGGATAGCACAGTATGTTTTGAAAAGGTTGCTAGTGAACTGCGAGTCATTGTCGGTGATGATGCAATTGCAGACCCTAAACCGGCTCAGAATTCCCTTGATGAACTTGACGGCTGAGGGAGTCCTGGATTAGGGGGTATTCGGACAGCCGGACTATATACATCATCCGGACTATTGAAGTGTCACATCCCTAGTTCTGGTATGCTCAAGGCTAGCTAGTCATTTGTGCATCATGTTTAAATTCCATTTAAATTTGAATTGGGGATTTGTGAAACCCTCAGAATCATTTCTGGAAATGACCCAAATAAAAATTGCTCCAAAAGGGTCCAAGAAAATGCTCATGTTTCTCTCTGAAAATATTGGACAGAGATAAAAATCAAACCAATATTATTAGGAGCTCATAAGTATTTATTTTGGGCATTTGGAATTAATGCATAATTATTTGCATTGGATATCTATAGATTATATATATTATATATGTCCAAAAATTATGCCATTTGTTGAGGAGCTCTGGAATAATACCACTAGTTCCTACAAAAATTGGCATAAGAAAATAAATTGGTTTAGTATTATTATTAAATCAAAACATATGTCAGAAAATTAGAAAAAGAAACAAAATGGGAATAAAGCCTACCTAGCGCTTACCTCCCTGTGCAGCCCGTTACTGTGCAGCCCAGCAGCAGCCCAGCGGCAGCCCAGCCCGCCTCCTCCTCTGTCTTCCTCCTCATGCCTACTGGCACTATGCGTGTCGCGCGTGCGCTCGCCCGCGACCACGTCTCCCGCGAGCTCTTGCTTGTCCCTCTCACCGCCCTGGACGACGCCACGCGCCGCCCCGCATCTCTCTCCCTCTCCCTCGCTCTCCCTCCTCCCCTGGTTCTCTCCCGCGAGACCGCCCGAACACTGCCATCACCGCTGATCGCCATTACTGTAGCCACCGCCCCCCCCTCAGCTCTCCGACCAGCTCAGAAGCTCCGCCTCGTCGTCGTCCACCTCTCCGTCGAGCCACGCGACGCGGGAAGCCCTGGAACGCCGTCAACATCACCATCTTCGCCTCCGGCCGCCGAAGATCGTCCTCGCCGCCACGCCGCTGTCCGGCCTTCCCCGAGCTCACTGATGACGCCATCGAGACCACCATGAGCTCTCCTCCGCTTCCCCTCCTTCCCCGCGTTCGATTTCGTGCTGTAGCCATGCTAGCCGCCGGACCCGAGTGGTCGTGCCGCCGTGGTACCTCCACGTCCTGGCCAGAGCCACCGCAGCCCGCGCCTGCACCTGCCACCGTGCTCAGCAGCCTCCCAGGAGTCCAACGCCGCGGCCCGCAGCTCCTGCCGTGCTCCGCAGCACCCGCGCACACTCGGCCGAACTCCGGCTGCCACCCCGAGCTCTGCTCCAGCGAGCTCCGGCCATCCCTGCCTCTCCCACTTGCTCCAGATGACGCGGACGAGCGCTGGCTCCTCGCCAGTGGTCTCCGCGAGCCATTTGGACGCCGGAGATGCGATCTCAAGCCCCTCCGCCGTGTTCGGCCTCGCCGGCGGCTAAACACCGGTGGGGTTTGACCCTTTGACCTCGCCGGCCCGTCAGGTGGGCCCCGTGGGTCAGGTGATTAGCTTAAGGCTAATCACCGTTAACTAACCCCCCTGACACTGACAGTGGGCCCAGCACTAGTAATTTTAATTAGATTAGTAAAAAACCTCCGTTTAACTATGAGACGCTTACGTGTGGACCCCACACGTCAGGTTTGACCCAGTCAGCGCTGTTGACTTGGTGATTCAAGCATGATGCAATGCTAACGCAGTTAAATCTTTTCAGGATTTAAATTAATCAGGAAATTCCAGAAAATGATTCAAACTTCAAAAAATAAAAGAAATTCAACCGTAGCTCAGATTGAAATAATTTATATATGAAAAATTATCATAAAAATGCAATCTATACATTTGTTCTAGTTTCATGCATGACAGACCAACTTATACCTACTGTATAAGTGAAACACTAAAATGGCATATATAAGAGCTTAATTTGGAGTTGCTTTTGAACCCTTGATTCAAATGGACTTCATTCAATTTGAATACTAGTTGCATTAGCTCAACAACATCACATCTACTTGCCATGTTCATGCATCATATTGTTGCATATGTTTGTGTATTGATTGCTGACACTGTTCCTTCTCGATAGGTCCTGCTCCGGAGTCCGTTCCAGAGTACCTGTCTAAGGAGCAGTGCCTTCCTTGTTGATCTACCAGGCAAGCAAACCCCCTTGTTCATTCTGATACAATCCTACTCTCTCGCTCCTGCTCTCAGTTATTGCATTAAGACAACAACGTTTCAACTGCTACATTGTGCTGTGGTAGTTGAGCCCATTCGTTTGCATGACCTGTCATTGCCACAGTAAATAGTTGAAACCCACTAGCATGTGTAGGAGTTGATTGAAGCCATTGTTGTGGTCCTACCATGCCATGCCTGCTATTGCTTCGAGTGTGTCAGGTCTGATTCATTGGGAATGAATTGGAGTACAGTGCTCTATGTTCTGATGCTGAGAGTGAAGTGTGTGAACACGTTTTGGTAAAGGTAGCGGTGAGAGGCCATGTAGGAGTACATGGTGGGTTGTCTTACTAGAACTGTCCTTAGGCACTGAGTTCTATGTATGTTGTCTAATGATTCGATAAGGTGTTCCAGGAACTCGGCCCCTCTCGACTTATTAACCAACTTGGTCTCTGTCCAGGAGTCGCGACTAGTTTCTGTTGTTTGTAGGTACTGTTAGTAGTCTACCAAGTGGCACCCGGCCAGGTGGGCTTGGGATAGACTAGGCACAGTGGCACGGTGTACCAAGTGGCACCCGGATGGTGGGCTTGGGAAGCCTACTCACATCATTTGGGGCCGTGAGCGACACCCTGGCCGGATCTCCTTGCGGATGGAACCCGAATAGGCGATAAACCTGGACTAGAGTCTTGTGTGGTTAGTCAGGTTGTGGCCGACTCCCTCGCCAGGCTTCCGCTTGAAGGTTGCCGAGATACATGACGTGTACATGGTGGTAAGTGGCGAGAGCGTGTGTGAAGAAGTACACCCCTACAGGGTTAACATGATCTATTCGAATAGCCGGGTCCGCGGTTATGGACTTCTTGGATGCTTATGTGGTACATACACAACCTGAAGTGGATACTGTAAAATGCTCAAGACAAGTGTGAGTGCTATGGATGGCCTTCTCGTAGGGAGACGGGGATGAATCCATAGTAGTGTATTGTGTGGTGATTAGTGGACTCGTGTGCGCCATATCACCTCAAAGAAGTTCTAGTAGTCGTAGAACAGGATAGCCACAGAGTCAAAGCTGGCTTGCTGCAACTAAACCCCACATTACCCTCTTGATACAAGTGCATGTATGATAGGATCTGATGTAAGTCTTGCTGAGTACCTTTGTACTCATGTTGCTTTATTTATGTTTTTGCAGCGGAGACTTCGGTCTTACTAGTATTCTCGTGGACTTCGAGAAGTAGCTTGTACCTCAGCTACGATCTTGATCGGATATTGTAGTTAGTCAGGATCTTCAGCCTTTTTATTTATAGATGTCTGTACTCAGACATGTAATGCTTCCGCTTGTTGCTTGCTTGCTCTGAATGTTGGGTCATGTGACCCCTGCTTGTATTAATGCTATGATGGCTCTTTGAGCCTTATCTATATGAGTTGTTGAGTTATGCTGTGATGCCATGTTATACATCACATACTTGCATGTTATGCGTACGTGTAATGTGTATTGCTATGTGTGGGATCTGACTATCTAGTTGTTTATCCTTAGTAGCCTCTCTTACCGGGAAATGTCTCCTAGTGCTTCCACTGAGCCATGGTAGCTTGCTACTGCTCCGGAACACTTAGGCTGGCCGGCATGTGTCCTTCTTCGTTCCTGTGTCTGTCCCTTCGGGGAAATGTCACGCGGTGTCTACCGGAGTCCTGTTAGCTTGCTACAGCCCGGTTTACCAGAGTCCTACTAGCCCAGTTGCTACAGCCTGGATTCACTCGCTGATGACCGACACGTTCGATGCCGGGTCATGTATGTCTGTCCCTGTAAGTTAGTGCGACTTTGGGTTCACGACTAGCCATGTCAGCCCGGGTGCATTGTCATATGGATGCTAGCGACACCATCATATACGTGTGCCAAAAGGCGCAAACGGTCCCGGGCATGGTAAGGAGACACCCGTGGGAATACCGTGCGTGAGGCCGCAAAGTGATATGAGGCGTTACATGCTAGATCGATGTGGCATAGAATCGGGGTCCTGACAGCTTTGGTATCAGAGCCTGACTGCTTGTAGGTTTGCCAAGCCAAACTGGTCGAAGTTGAGTCTAGAAATTCTTTAGTTATGTAAGGGAATTGATTGTGGGAAGAAACGTAAGGCTCTTTTTACTCCTTATACCTCATGTCCTTCTGATCTGAGTCATCCGACCTTTCCTACGGGGTTAAGGAACTAGGCTTTCTCTTCCGTCTATCAGGATCACGTGTTACTACTCCATAGTCCCATAGGATTGGTTGATCAGACTCATATTCCAGTTTTCGAGTACTTCCGGTGTGGCCTGTTTAGTATGATCTCAGAACTTTGAGTAATGATGCTGAGTATGTTACTACCCCATTTTAGCAGGATGTCTCATTCTGAGCATTTTACTGCCGTTATGCTGCCGGAATTGCCCTAGGAGTTTGAGAGATACTAATTTCCTTGCCCTACATTCTACAGTCTATAGTTGATGCTGACCCGTCCTTCGTTTCGTTTCTCAGGATGTCATCAGTTAAGCGAAGTTCTGTTGCTCGTAGCCAGAACCACGAAGATGGTAAGAATGAGGATCCTCCCGACCAGCCTTCGTTGACAGAGTTCATGTTAGAGATGGAGAGGAACAAGCGTGAGTCTAACCGCTTGTTGGCACGTATCGAGGAGAACACCGCAGATCAGTTCAAAGGGTCCGTAACCATTCATGACTTCATTCGCTTGCACCCACCTACCTTTCATCATTCCATCGATCCACTCGATGCAGATGACTTGCTCTGTAGCATCACTCATAAGCTGAATTTCGCGAACGTAGCTGAAGATGACAAGGTAACCTATGCCACATACCACCTGGAAGGTCCTGCTAGTCTTTGGTGGCAGAACTATGGGGCTATGCTTCCAGCTGGCCAGATTCCTACTTGGACGGATTTCATTGAGGCTTTTCGCGAACATCACATTCCCCAGGCCCTCATTGATCGCAAGAGAGAAGAGTTCTGTAGTTTCACCTAGAGTAAGATGGACATTGATGCTTACAGCAGAGAGTTTGAGAACCTCGCCCGCTATGCCACAGAAGAGGTGTCCACGGACACCAAGAAGCAGGCTAGGTTACGGAAGGTTCTCAACCACAAGTTGCGTCATGATCTCCACCTGCATCATTGTGATACATTCCAAGCTCTTGTGAACAAGGTCATTAATGCAGAGACAGCCCATCTCACTTACGAGGAGTCTCGTAAGCACACCCGTGATTTGGGATCTTCCTCCGGTGCTAGTTCTCAGAAGCGTCGGATTTGGGTTCCAAACTCCGCTCTTCCTTCTGGATATACACCGAGAGCATCCTATGTGGTGCCTTCCCCAGCTCAGTCGTATGTTCCACCTAGGCCTACTGGTAGACCGCTTGTTAGTGCGGGTCCACGTCCAACTTCAGGGACTTGCTTCACATGCAGGAAGCCAGGACACTATGCACGTGACTGCTCTCAGACCAGTTATGCTCCACCGCAGCCCGAGAAGTCTGTTGGCTATGTTAAGCCACCTGGCAAGATGATCAGTGTCAAGTCAGCTCCCATTGAACGTGTACGCGTGCATCACGTCTCAGCTAGAAATGCGCATGATGATCCGGATGTCGTTCTTGGTACACTTCTTGTCAACTGTCATCCAGCATCGGTTTTGTTCGATACTGGAGCGTCTCACTCCTTCATTTCTCAAAACTATGCTAACTTGCACAACATGTCATTTTGTGATATGCCCTCTCCACTAGTCATTCAAACTCCTGGATCCAAATGGCAAAGTTCTAGTGGAAGCCATGGTAACGAAATCCTTGTAGACAGACTTGTATTCCTTGCATCACTTATAGCCCTCAAGTCTATAGATATTAACATCATCTTGGGTATGGACTCGATGACAGCTCATTATGCCAAGATTGATTGTTGCACCAGGTCCGTTCAGCTTACACACCCATCTGGCAAGATAGTCACTATCTCCACTAGAGTTGCAAGGCGTCAGCTCTATTCTCTTAATGCCAGCCCTCTTCCAGACCTTGAAGATATCCCGGTAGTCCGTGACTTTCTGGATGTCTTTCCAGAGGAACTGCCAGGTGTTCCACCTGACAGAGATGTATAGTTGGTCATAGATCTTGTCCCAGGAACTATTCCAATCTCTAGGAGATCTTACAAAATGGCACCCTTAGAACTAGCCGAGCTTAAGAAACAACTTGATGAGTCCTTGCAAAAGGGTTTCATCCGTCCTAGTTCTTCTCCTTGGGCTTGCCCCGTCCTCTTCGTCAAGAAGAAGGATGGTACCGACCGGATGGTTGTAGATTATCGTCCCATTAATTTGGTCACGATAAAGAACAAATATCCGCTCCCCACGATCAACGACCTATATGATCAGCTCGCTGGATCCTCAGTCTTCTCCAAGATGGATTTGAGGTTAGGCTACCGCCAAATCAAAATCAGAAATGGGGACATTCCCAAAAGGGCTTTTGTCACTCGTTATGGTCAGTACGAGTACACCGTCATGTCCTTCGGTCTAACAAACGCCCCAGCCACTTTCTCCCGCTTCATGAACTCGATCTTCATGGAGTACTTAGATAAATTCGTCGTGGTTTACCTCGATGATATTCTTATTTACTCGAAGAACGAGGAAGAGCATGCCGAACATCTTAGACTTGTGTTAGAAAAACTCAGAGAGCACCGCCTTTATGCCAAGTTCTCCAAGTGTGAATTTTGGTTGCCAAAAGTGACCTACCTAGGCCACGTAATCTCTGGTAAGGGCATTGCTGTCAATCCCGAGAGAGTTAAGGCCGTTCTTGGACTCCACCTGAATCAGTCAAACAAGTTAGGAGTTTCCTTGGTCTAGCCAACTATTGTCTCCGCTTTGTTGAAAACTTCTCTAAAGTGGCCAAACCCCTCACGGAACTAAGAAAGGTAAAAAGTTTGAGTGGTCCCCACAGTGTGAGTATAGCTTTCAGGAACTGAAAAGACGCCTGACTTCTGCTCCCATACTTGTGCCACCGGATTTCACTAAAGACTTTGTTATCTACTGCAACGCCTCACGACAGGGACTAGGTTGCATTCTTATGCAGGATCGTCATGTGATTGCTTATGCATCTCGACAGTTGCATCCACATGAGGAGAATTATCCTACACATGATCTAAATCTTGCAGCCGTAGTCTATGCACTCAAGACCTGGCAACATTAGCTTCTTGGTAAACGTTGCGAGATCTACACCGATCACCAGAGTCTCAAGTATATCTTCACACAACCAGATCTGAACCATAGGTAAATACGTTGGTTGGAGTTAATCTCAGATTATGATCTAGGGATTACTTACACCCTAGGCAAAGCCAATGTCATGGCTGATGCGCTAAGCCGTAAATCCTATTGCAACAATCTCACATTGGAGCAGGGTCAACCACTTCTCCATGAGGAATTCTGTAAGCTTAATCTTCACATTGCTCCTCACGGATTCCTTTCTACCTTGGTGGTGAAACCTACTATTGTGGATCATATCATAGAAGTCCAGAAGCATGATACGGGAATCTCCCGAATCAAGAAAAATATCTCCAAGGGAGTAGCTGGTTGTTTCTCTGTGGATGAACGAGGTGTTGTTTACTTTGGGAACCGCTTGGTGGTTCCCAAGAGTCAGCAGATGCAGCAATTGATTCTTAAGGAGGCGCATGAATCCCCTCTCACGATTCATCCCGGTAGTACTAAGATGCATCAGGACCTACGCCAGAGGTTCTGGTGGACTAGGATGAAGAGAGAAATCGCTGACTTCGTTGCTAATTGTGACATTTGTCGTCGCGTTAAGGCAGAGCATCAGAGACCTGCTGGCACCCTTCGGCCTTTAGCTATTCCTGAGTGGAAATGGGATAAAGTTGGTATGGACTTCATCACCGGCTTTCCCTGGACCAAGAGAGGGAATAATGCTATCTTCGTAGTCATTGATCGTCTCTCCAAAGTGGCACACTTCCTACCTGTTCGAGACAGTATCACCGCTAGTCAGCTCGCTGATTTATATATTTCTCAAATAGTATCACTTCACGGTGTTCCACTAGAGATCAATTCAGACCATGGCAGTCTTTTCACTTCTCATTTCTGGGAGAGTTTCCAAACTGCCATGGGAACCCATCTTTCCTTCAGTACCGCTTTCCACCCTCAGTCGAGTGGTCAGGTGGAAAGGGTCAACCAAATTCTCGAAGACATGCTTAGAGCTTGCGTTATCTCATTCGGTATGGATTGGGAGAAATGCCTTCCTTTCACCGAGTTTGCTTATAACAATAGCTATCAATCCAGTCTCAAGAAAGCTCCTTTTGAGATTGTCTATGGACGAAGATGTCGAACACCTTTGAACTGGTCAGAAACCGGTGAAAGACAATTCTTTGGACCGGACATGATCCAGGAGGCAGAAGAGCAAGTTCGCATCATTCGTGAGAATTTGAAAACAGCCCAGTCTCGTCAAAAGAGCCAGTATGCTCGTCATCATAAGGATATGACTTATGAAGTTGGCGACAAAGCTTACCTTCGGGTTACTCCTTTGAAGGGTACCCATCATTTTGGTATCAAAGGCAAGTTGGCTCCTTGTTACATTGGTCCCTTTCGCATTCTCGCTAAACGAGGAGAGGTTGCCTACCAGTTGGAACTACCCCCACATCTTTCCAGAGTGCATGATGTCTTCCACGTCTCTCAACTCAGGCATTGCTTCTCGGATCCTATCCGCGGAGTGGACCACGAAACGCTTGATCTCCAAGATAATCTCACATATCGAGAGTACCCTGTTCGCATTCTTCATCAAGCAGAGCGTGTCACTCGACGTCATAACATCAAGTTTCTCAAGGTTCAGTGGTCTCATCATTCAGAGAGAGAAGCTACTTGGGAGCGAGAAGATCGTCTTCGACTGGAGTACCCCGCTTTCTTTCCGTCGACCCCTGAATCTCGGGACGAGATTCTTTCAAGTGGGCGAGTTGTCACATCCCTAGTTCTGGTATGCTCAAGGCTAGCTAGTCATTTGTGCATCATGTTTAAATTCCATTTAAATTTGAATTGGGGATTTGTGAAACCCTCAGAATCATTTATGGAAATGACCCACATAAAAGTTGCTCCAAAAGGGTCCAAGAAAAAGCTCATGTTTCTCTCTGAAAATATTGGACAGAGATAAAAATCAAACCAATATTATTAGGAGCTCATAAGTATTTATTTTGGGCATTTGGAACTAATGCATAATTATTTGCATTGGATATATATATTATATATATTATATATGTCCAAAAATTATGCCATTTGTTGAGGAGCTCTGGAATAATACCACTAGTTCCTACAAAAATTGGCATAAGAAAATAAATTGGTTTAGTATTATTATTAAATCAAAACATATGTCAGAAAATTAGAAAAAGAAACAAAATGGGAATAAAGCCTACCTAGCGCTTACCTCCCTATGCAGCCCGTTACTGTGCAGCCCAACAGCAGCCCAGCGGCAGCCCAGCCCGCCTCCTCCTCTGTCTTCTTCCTCATGCCTATTGGCACTGTGCGTGTCGCGCGCGCTCGCCCGCTGTCACGTCTCCCGCCACCTCCTGCTTCTCCCTCTCGCCGCCCTGGACGCCCTGGACGACGCCACGCGCCGCCCCACATCTCTCTCCCTCTCCCTCGCTCTCCCTCCTCCCCTGGTTCTCTCCCGCGCGACCGCCCGAACATTGCCGTCGCCGCCGTTCACCGTTACCGTAGCCACCGCCTCCCCCTCGCCTCTCCGACCAGCTCAGAAGCTCCGCCATGTCATCGTCCACCTCTCCGTCGAGCCATGCGACGCTGGAATCCCTGGAACGCCGTCAACATCACCATCTTCGAATCTGGCCACCGGAGATCGTCCTCGCCGCCACGCCACCGTCCGGCCTTCCCCGAGCTCGCTGACGACGCCATCGAGACCGCTGTGAGCTCTCCTCCGCTTCCCCTCCTTCCTCGCGTTCGATTTCGTGCGGTAGACATGCTAGCCGCCGGACTCGAGCGGTCGCGCCGCCGTGGTACCTCCCCGTCGTGGCCAGAGCCACCGTAGCCCGCGCCTGCACCTGCCACCGTGCTCAGCAGCCTCCCAGGAGTCCAACGCCGCGGCCTGCAGCTGCTTCCGTGCTCCGCAGCACCCGCGCGCACTCGGCCGAACTCCGACTGCCACCCCGAGCTCCGCTCCGGAGTGCTCCGGTCGTCCCTGCCTCTCCCACTTGATCTAGATGATGCGGACGAGCGCTGGCTCCTCGCCAGTGGTCTCCGCGAGCCATTTGGACGCGGGAGATGCGATCCCGAGCCCCTCCGCCGTGTTCGGCCTCGCCGGCGGCTAAACACCGGTGGGGTTTGACCCTTTGACCTTGCCGGCCCGTCAGGTGGGCCCCATGGGTCAAGTGATTAGCTTAAGGCTAATGACCGTTAACTAACCCCCCTGACACTGACAGTGGGCCCAGCGCCAGTAATTTTAATTAGATTAGTAAAAAACCTCCGTTTAACTATGAGACGCTGATGTGTGGACCCCACACGTCAGGTTTGACCCAGTCAACGATGTTGACTTGGTGACGCAAGCATGACGCAGTGCTGACACAGTTAAATCTTTTCTGGATTTAAATTAATCAGGAAATTCTAGAAAATGATTCAAACTTCAAAAAATCATAGAAATTCAACCGTAGCTCAGATTGAAATAATTTATATATGAAAAATTATTAGAAAAATGCAATCTATCCATCTGTTCTAGTTTCATGCATGACAGACCAACTTATACCTATTGTATAAGTAAAACACTAAAATGGCATATATAAGAGCTTAATTTGGAGTTGCTTTTGAACCCTTGATTCAAATGGACTTCATTCAATTTGAATACTAGTTGCATTAGCTCAACAGCATCACATCTACATGCCATGTTCATGCATCATATTGTTGCATATGTTTGTGTATTGATTGCCGACACTGTTCCTTCTCGATAGGTCCTGCTCCGGAGTCCGTTCCAGAGTACCTGTCTGAGGAGCAGTGCCTTCCTTGTTGATCTACCAGGCAAGCAAACCCCCTTGTTCATTCTGATACAATCCTACTCTCTCGCTCCCGCTTTCAGTTATTGCACTAAGACAACAATGTTTCAACTGCTACTTTGTGCTGCAGTAGTTGAACCCATTCCTTTGCATGACCTGTCATTGCCACAGTAAATACTTGAAACCCAATAGCATGTGTAGGAGTTGATTGAAGCCATTGTTGTGTTCCTACCATGCCATGCCTTCTATTGCTTAGAGTGTGTCAGGTCTGATTCATTGGTAATGAATTGGAGTACAGTGCTCTATGTTCTGATGCTGAGAGTGAAGTGTGTGAACACGTTTTGGTAAAGGTAGAGGTGAGAGGCCATGTACGAGTACATGGTGGGTTGTCTCACTGGAACCGTCCTTAAGCGCTGAGTTCTATGTATGTTGTCCAATGACTCGATACTACCACACATTGGGTTCCGGTAACTCGGCCCCTCTCGACTAATTAACCAACTTGGTCTCTATCCAGAAGTCGCAACTAGTTTCTGGTGTTTGTAGGTAGTGTTAGTAGTCTACCAAGTGGCACCTGGCCAGGTGGGCTTGGGACAGACTAGGCACAGTGGCACGGTGTACCAAGTGGCACCTGGATGGTGGGCTTGGGAACCCTGCTCACATCGTTTGGTGCCGTGAGCGACACCTCGGCCGGATCTCCTTGCGGATGGAACCCGAATAGGCGATAAACCTGGACTAGAGTCTTGTGTGGTTAGTCAAGTCATGGCCGACTCCCTCACCAGGCTTCCGCTTGAAGGTTGCCGAGATACACGACGTGTACATGGTGGTAAGTGGCGAGAGCGTGTGTGAAGAAGTACACCCCTGCAGGGTTAACATGATCTATTCGAATAGCCGGGTCCGCGGTTATGGACTTCTTGGATGATTACGTGGTACATAGACAACCTGAAGTGGATACTGTAAAATGCTCAAGACAAGTGTGAGTGCTATGGATGGCCTTCTCGTAGGGAGACGGGGATGAATCTATAGTATTGTATTGTGTGGTGATTAGTGGAATCGTGTGCGCCATATCACCTCAAAGAAGTTCTGGTAGTCGTAGAACAGGATAGCCATAGAGTCAAAGCTGGCTTGCTGCAACTAAACCCCACATTACCCTCTTGATACAAGTGCATGTATGATAGGATCTGATGTAAGTCTTGCTGAGTAACTTTGTACTCATGTTTCTTTATTTATGTTTTTGCAACGGAGACTTCGGTCTTACTAGTGTTCTCGTGGACTTCGACAAGTAGCTTGTACCTCAGCTATGATCTTGATCGGATATTGTAGTTAGTCAGGCTCTTCAGCCTTTTTCATTTATAGATGTCTGTACTTAGACATGTAATGCTTCCGCTAGTTGCTTGTTTGCTCTGAATGTTGGGTCATGTGACTCCTGCTTGTATTAATGCTATGATGGCTCTTTGAGCCTTATCTATATGAGCTGTTGAGTTATGCTGTGATGCCATGTTGTACAACACATACTTGCATGTCATGTGTACGTGTAATGTGTATTGCTATATGTGGAATCTGACTATCTAGTTGTTTATGCTTAGTAGCCTCTCTTACCGGGAAATGTCTCCTAGTGCTTCCACTGAGCCCTGGTAGCTTGCTACTGCTCCAGAACACTTAGGCTGGCCGGCATGTGTCCTTCTTCGTTCCTGTGTCTGTCCCTTCGGGGAAATGTCATGCGGTGTCTACCGGAGTCCCGTTAGCCTGCTACAGCCCGGTTTACCGGAGTCCTAGTAGCCCAGTTGCTACAGCCCGGATTCACTCGCTGATGACCGACACACTCGATGCTCGGTCATGTATGCCTGTCCTTGTAAGTTAGTGCCACTTTGGGTTCACGACTAGCCATGTCAGCCCGGGTTCATTGTCATATGGATGCTAGCGACACCATCATATACATGTGACAAAAGGCCCAAACGGTCCCGAGCATGGTGAGGCGACACCCATGGGAATACCGTGCATGAGGCCGCAAAGTGATATGAGGTGTTACATGCTAGATCGGTGTGGCATAGAATCGGGGTCCTGACATGAAGCGTGAAGATACAAGACTCAAGACTTCGGCCCGTGTCCGGATGGTACTCTCCTTTGCGTGGAAGACAAGATTGGCGATCCGGATATTGAGTTTCCTTCCTTGTAACCGACTCCATGTAAACCCTAGCCCTCTCCGGTGTCTATATAAACCGGAGAGGTTGGTTCTTAGAAGGCCGATCACAATTACAATCATACCATCATAGGCTAGCTTCTAGGGTTTAGCCTCTACGATCTCGTGGTAGATCTACTCTTGTACCACTCATATCTTCAATATTAATCAAGGAGGATGTAGGGTTTTACCTCCATCGAGAGGGCCCGAACCTGGGTAAACATTGTGTCCCTTGCTTCCTGTTACCATCAGCCTAGATGCACAAATCGGGACCCCCTACCCGAGGTTCGCCGGTTTTGACACCGACTTTGGTGCTTTCATTGATAGTTCCTCTTTGTCGTCGCTATGAGGCTCGATGGCTCATCTCGTTGTCAGGGACGACATTACCTCCGGGGGAGCTCTGCTGTACGCCAAACTCTCTGACTAGGCGGCTTTGTCATGGCCGCCCCATCGACTGTCGCACCGACAATGGCCTTTCGGGTCATCACGCATAACCTTCGCATCAATTCAGAACTCGCCGAATAGATGGATCCGATAAAGCTCTCTTCTCTTAATGAGCTCTTGGATCGCATCGCCGCTTTGGGAGTCACTAGAGACTATGACCGGATCAGGCTTAAACCCGACCAAAGGGACATCAGATCTCTGCCGGCCACCCATGAGATAGCGGTAGTGGAGGAACCACACGCGGATTGCCCCTCAAGTTTGAGGATGAATTATGTCCGGATCACCAAACTCCTTGAGCCGAACACCTGCTCAAAGGAAGACATGACCCGGGTCCTGGACTTAGAATCGGGTATTGGGCCGAAGAAATTGGGCAGCACTCCGGATCCCGAGCTGTCAGGCTCGGAACCTCCCACGCCCCTGGGTGTTAGATCGGATCAGAATCCGGATTCAGCTAAGAACACCCACCTAGAATTAAACCGTCTCTCCCGCATCAGGCAAGAGCCCCAGGAGACTATACATCGCTACTGGGCCAGATTCCTCCTAGCGCTTAACAAGGTCAAGCACTGCCGCGAGGAGGACATAGTCTCACTCTTCTGCAAAAACTGTATGGACAAAGGACTCCTTAATGCTATAAGCCGCCGTAACCTAGTACACTTCACGGACTTGGCAATCATAGTACAGAAGTATTGTGCGATGGAAAGCACCTGGAAAACCCAAACAGAATTTTGGGACAGTACGGCTCTCACAAAGACCTTTGTCCGAACTAAACGGGCAAACTCTCGTAAGTTGGCCGATCCAATTTCCAAGAAACCAAAGAACACCCCGGGGCGGGGAACCGTATTGGAAGAATGGCTCGATGGGCCATGTAAACTCCACAGTGCTCCGGACACAACACCAACCCATAGCCTTAGGGCGGGCTAGATACTCTGGCAGGTTGCAAAAAGTGGCGAGGATCTTCTTGCAAGCTGTAAAGCAGAACAACATCCCGCCAACGAGCACAATACGGTACTAACAGTCATGAGACTTTCGCCTCAAACAATAGGCACAAGCGAGCTCATTGGAGCTCCACTGAAATTTGCCATGTGGCAAAAACAAAACCCTGGAACGACACTGCTATAACTTTCAATGCCAGTGACGAACCTCTATTCCAGACTGTCCGGGCACCGGCCGCTCTGGTCCTCAACGCAATCGTGGACAGCTTTCGTCTCACTAAAGTACTCATGGACGACGGAAGTGGATTATACTTGATCCATGAAGAAACACTCAACAAGATGGAAATTGACAAAAGTCGTATTGAACAGAGCGGCAAAACCTTCAGGTTAATTATCCCAACTCGGGAAGCGCGGCGTGCGGGAAAAATCACACTCGATGTGGTATTCGGCACCCCGGAGAATTATAGGTCCGAAGAAATCACATTCCAAGTGGCTCCTTTTAGTAGAGGATACCACGCCCTTCTGGGGTGGGACGCGTTTACAAGCTTTCAAGATGTACCACATTACGGGTACATGAAGCTTAAAATGCCTGGACCCAATGGAATCATCACTCTAGCTAGTGATCCGGACGTCGCACTTCGCGCCGAAAACAAAACTGCAGCACTAGCCCTGGAAGCATTATCCAAAGCCCTAGCAGCCGAAGAACTAACAACACTGCGCACCATAATGGACAGGGACGACGTGATACTCGACAAACGACCCAAGTCCACCACATTCAAACCCGCAGAAGAGATAGTCAAATTCCAGGTCCATCCAACGGACCCCATGAAGACAGCTTCCATCGGGACACAGTTGAGCCCCGTAATGGACACCACACTACGAGACTTTTTACGCGAGAATTGGCACATTTTCGCCTGGCACCCATCGCACATGTCGGGCATCCCATGTGGATTGGCCGAACATAGCCTTAACATACTAAAGGGAGATAACCCTATCAAACAGACCCTAAGGCGATTTTTAGAGTCCAAAGGACAAGCAATGGGGGAAGAGCTAGCCAAGCTACTCGAGTCCGGATTCATCAGAGATATCAAACATCCGGATTGGCTGGCAAATTTGGTAATGGTACCAAAGAAGGACAAATCCTGGCGCCTATGCGTCGACTTCAAAGACCTCAACAAGGCTTTCCCGAAGGATCCCTTTCCCCTCCCTCGCATCGATCAAATCATCGATGCCACAGCTGGACACGACTCGTTGTGTTTCCTCGACGCATACTATGGATACCATCAAATAAAGATGGCAGAGTCCGACCAAGCTGCAACAGCTTTCATAATGCAATATGGCCCTTTTTGCTTCAACACTATGCTTTTCGGGCTCAAGAACACCGGCGCAACCTATCAACGCATGATTCAAACATGCCTGGAAAAACAAATTGGCAAAACAATGGAGGCATATGTGGACGACGTGGTCATAAAAACAAGACACGTCGAAACCCTAATAGATGACTTGAGGCTTACATTCCATAACCTCCGGACATACGACATCAAGTTGAATCCGGAAAAAGGCGTTTTCGGCGTCCCCTTGGGGAAACTGCTGGGCTTCATTGTTTCCAATAGAGGAATTGAAGCAAATCCGGCAAAAATCCGAGCCCTGTCGCAGTTGGCTATACCAACAGACCTCAAGCACATCCAGAAACTAGCTGGATGCGTGGCCGCTTTGAGCCGCTTTATCTCCAGTTTTGGAGAGAAGGCATTACCTCTTTACCGCCTCCTCCGGCGCACCGAACACTTCGTGTGGACGGATGCAGCCGCGTTCGGACTAGATGAAATAAAGACCTTATTGGACAGTAATCTGGTCCTTACAGCGCCAAATATCGGTGAACCTATGCTGCTGTACATAGCTGCAACACATCAAGTTGTAAGCGCAGTACTCGTCATCGAATGAGAGGTTGACGGATACAAATTCCCACTCCAGAAGCCGGTTTATGACGTATCCACGGTCCTCACCCCATGCAAATCCCGATACCCGCATTATCAGAAAATAGCATACGCGGTCTTCATGGCACCCCGGAAGCTACGACACTACTTTCAAGAGTGTTCGATTATGGTGGCCTCCGAAGTACCACTTAATGACATAATAAATAACCATGATGCTACGGGCCGGATTGCTAAATGGGCCATTGAGCTCCTTCCATTCGAGTATAACATACAAGCCACGGCAGGCCATCAAATCACAAGTACTGGCCGACTTTGTCGCCGAATGGACAGCCGAACTCCCTAAAGAGTACGGCGCGTACTCTAACTGGATCATGCACTTCGACGGCTCCAAAATGCTGGCTGGACTGGGAGCAGGTGTAGTCCTGATGTCTCCCACCAGAGACACGGTCCAGTACGTCCTCCAAATACTATACACAGACTCCAACAATGCGGCCGAATATGAGGCTCTGTTGCACGGTCTTCGGATGGCAGTCTCTATGGGCATTCAACGCCTGGAAGTGCGCGTGGATTCAAACCTCGCAATATCACAAATAAACGGAGACTTTGATGCCAAGGATCCGAAAATAGCAGCCTACCACAATGCCGTCCTCAAAATGTCAGCTCGGTTCGAGAGGCTCGAATTCCACCATGTGGCTCGAGAAAACAATCACACAGCTGACATTCTCGCCCGCATCGGCGCTAAACGCGACCCTGTCTAGGGATGGCAGTTTTGCCCATGGGTATGGGTACCCGCGGGTACCCTACCCGAATACAATGGGCATGGGCAAGACTTCAAGAGGTTTTGTACCCATGGGTAATGGGTATCCATACCCGCAAAATATATGGGTAGGGCGTGGGTATGAAATTGCACCCATGGGTAACCGAATGGATACCCACAGAAAATTAATAAATGAAATTAAGTCCTATGACATGTGGTGTCAACATTCAACTCCCATGGCCCATCCCCAAATCTTGTATTCCCTAAACTGGCCATAGTTCATATGCTCACACGTGCTTTCTCGCCACTCCCCCTACATCATATATGTCTCCTCAAAAATATGAAATCTTGAATTCTCGTCATCGAAAACTCCCTTCCATCTCTCGATCCAGCGATCCCTAATTCCCGCAGCCGTCTCCCACTACGTCGAGATTCCACCAACCGTTGCTCATCTCTTGATTCCTCCAAGAGGCCACCCACGGGAGGAGGCTGCGTCGGTGCTATACTACTCGCTTATCATCACTTGAATTTTAGACTCGTTTCTCTATTTTTTATAAATTTAAATACCATAGATTGTACCGATTGGATACCCATTGGGTATAGGATATCCTATGGGTATGGGCATGTGTATCGATTTATACCCATGAATATTGTAGTGGGTGGCTATAGAAGGTTTCTGTGGGTATGGGTTTGGGTAGAAGAAGGTTGTACCCGCCCATACCCTACCCATTGCCATCCCTAACCCTGTCCCACCTAACATATTCCTGGAAAGGTTGTTCAAGCCATCGGTGGTATGGGAAGGGGAGTCCGGCAATACTAGCACGGATCCGAATACACCCCCAGATTCCGAGCCATCAGACATAATCGGAGGCTCTGCCACCGAAATAACATCTTCGGCCCACGAAATCATGGCCGTAGTCGCCCCATGGACTGAGCCTTTCTTGGCCTACCTAAATAGGCAGGAGCTCCCAGAAGACCAAAATGAAGCATGCTGCATTGTCCGACGTTCTAATGCTTACAAAGTCCATGAAGGGGAACTCTACAAGAAAAGTTCCACCAGAGTGCTCCCAAGATGCATCTCCGAGGAGGAAGGGCGGCAGCTCTTGGCTGAAATCCATGCCGGACTGGGCGGGCACCACGCCGCGGCTCGGGCACTTGTCAGCAAGGCTTTCCGTATAGGCTTCTATTTCCCGACGGCCCGAGCAGACGCACAGGACCTTGTCCAACACTGCATCGGTTGCCAGCTCTTCGCCAATCAGAGTCATATGCCCCCTACCGCTCTCCAAACAATTCCCAAAACCTGGCCCTTCGTGGTCTGGGGGCTGGATATGGTTGGACATCTTAAAGGAGGAAGCCATAAGAAAAAAATACTTATTGGTCATGGTGGACAAGTTCACCAAATGGATAGAAGCCAAACCAGTCAAAACGGCCGAATCCAGAACAGTCATAGACTTCATATCCGGGGTCGTACACTGATACGGCGTCCCCTACAGCATCATCACCGATAATGGCTCCAATTTCATAGCCGATGAGGTGAAAACTTGGTGCGGCAAAATGGGCATTAAGCTCGACTATGCATCCGTCTACAATCATCAAGCAAACGGCCAGGTCGAACGGGCAAACGGTCTCATAATGAGTGGCATCAAACCCAGACTAGTGCGATCTTTGATAGAGTCAGATACGCACTGGGTCGAGGAGCTCGACTCCGTACTCTGGGGGCTGCGGACCACGCCGAATCGCACCACCGGATATACACCATTTTTATGGTGTACGGCACGGAAGCAGTACTACCCTGCGACATAATACATGATTCGCCATGAGTACGCATGTACGAAGAGAAGGAAGCCAAGCTAGATCGGCAGGGTAACTTGGATGCCCTGGAGGAGGAGCGCGACGTCGCAAAAGCCCGCACCGCATTCTATCAACAGCAGGCTCGACGTTACCAAAGCAGAGAAGTACGGGCCAAAACTTACAATATTGGCGAACTCATTCTACGCCTACCGAAGAAGAAGAAGGACAAGCTCAAACCCAAGTGGAAAGGTCCCTTTGTCATCGACAAAGTTCTCATCAGAGGAGCGTACCGCTTACGTAATGCATCCGATAACAGGCTCGAGCCGAACCCATGGAACGCGGCCAGACTCCGGAGATTCTACGCCTAACACCGAACTCAATGTTCGTCTCCTTACTCCCTCACTTTTATTTATGCTCCATCCCTTCTCCTTTCTTGACTGTTTCTTCCTCTCCACACAAAGTATTTAATACAGTACGGACTTCCGGATCACTCCGACCGCACTATGTGTGTAAGCAATACCTGGGGGCTTCCTATACGGAAGCTAAAAATAAATACTCTAATGGCTTTTCGCCTATCACATATGCATTTCTTTTTCCATATGTGCCTTTTCTTCACCATTATATGCATCGATATGACTTAAGATGTGGCCAAGCTAGGTTGCCTGGCTCTTGTGTTTATGCCCTACGTTCCCGTTAATTTGGCTAGGGCATAAGAGGAGCACCTCTGCGATTGTTACTGCCGGTTCAGCCGGATGTGTACCTCAGACTGGGAGAAGCCGAAAGCTAGTTTCCTTAAGAGAATATTCGATCGGGGAAAAAAAGATGTATTCGTTTATTACAACGTAAATCCCCAGAAGTTTTATATCCTATGCCATCATTCGCAGTCCGGACATGTGCATCGTCGCATGTGTACCCAGGGAAAGGAACCACTAACGGAACTATTCTCCCTGGAAGATGTTTCTTACTATCCATGTAATATAACATAACTAGTTGGGTACTTGTCTGTTCAAGCACTTATGACCCCTACGCCTAGTTTCCACGCATACCCCAGTTTTGTATAACTGAGTGGGTATTCGGACACACCCCGGACTGTAGGATCCGGGGGCTGAAGCGAAAAGGTCCGCCATGACAAATGATTTTAATCCGGCTAGGGACTACTTATGTCCATTGAATTACACAGTCACTTAGACTGACTATATTCCTCCTCTATACCATCCAACAGGCTATCTAGCTTACAATCCTATTGAGAATACTTGGCGGCTAATGCTACCTCATCATGTACCAGACTAATGGGAATTTCTTGCCCATCTGGCCCCGCCGGTCCTACTTCGGCCATATGGTTCGGGTCCAGCTTGGTGTAGCGCGTCTTCACCATTGCCCAGGCTTCTCTTGCACCTTGCCGGCAAGCTGATATCTTCCACAATCGGAAGTGCCGCCGTGCTCCTTGAAGCAAATCAACAAGATCCCCCATGCCATTCGGCAGGAAGCTTGATGGCCACAAGGTCTGAGCAATGCCGTGCATCACCCGTCGAGCTCGCTCGTGCAACTGTGAAAGTTGTTGTAGTACGTCACCCGCAGATGAGGGCATCTCCTCCTTGGGGCGACCCGTTAACATTCCTGCAAGCAAAATTCTTTCAGTACACTTCCTCGCCGAACTGTAATATAGTTCGTCTGGGAACTCACGGGAAATACCGCATCGAAGCCTTTTGTTCTCCTTCACGGAGTCTGCCAGTTGAGCGCAGACATCTTTTAATTCCACGTCCAGCCGAATATTGGCATCTTGAAGATAGTTCTTCTCTTGCCTAACTTGCGTAAGGATGTGTTCGCCAGCCTTTAGCTGCCTTTTGAGATGCGAGTCGTCATCCGTTACGCCCTCCGAATTCACCCCGGGATTGTCTGCAGAATTTTCTGTTAGACTAGTCATACCAGCCGCTTACTAACTGGTGCATCTTTGTACCATTGAGACGAATGTTACCATATGAGGCCTTCTGGGATTCTTCTAACTTGGCAACCGTGTCCCTCAGCTGGGCCTTGCATTCCTCCAGCTCCCGAGCTAATTGTTCATTCTTATCTACAAGGACCTGTGCATAAATTGATCCTTAAAACAGTTGTTCCAACCGTTTCAAGTCTCAGGGGCTACTGTTATACATGCTTATCAAAATTTCTTACCCGTATATCTTTGGTATACTGGTCCGTCGCTCGGGCAAGCCCGCCTTGAGCTGCTCGGATGTATGCGTCTCCCGAATTGAAGGCATTAAAAGCTTCTTCGGAGAAGATGTTGTTCTGAAGCACGGCCCAACGGCGCCGGTGATTCATGGCGCTCTCTACTTCGGAGTTCGTGGCCGATAGAATATCCGCGTCCTCTGTCGGAGAACTATGCGGCACTGGCCCCATGTCCGCCTCCACTCTCAAAACCAGTTCTGGAACCCGGCTGGTGGAGGCATGATTGGCGGGATGCCCGGATATAGTCCAGCTGCTCCTCTTCCTACCAGGACATGAAAGGCGTTGTTATACTTAAAAAACCATAATCGCAGGACAGGTTTTTGCTTTACCTCTGCAACGGTGTGTCGACCCTCACCGCCTTCCTCTTGAGCCTTCCCGATCCGGATGCTCATGTTCGACGAGTCCCTAGGGGCTTGGCCCCGTGCTCCGACCGTCGTCTCTGCAAACAGCACGACGCCTTAAGGGTAAGGCATGATACCTAAGGGGAGTCCTCTTCAGAGGATAGGGTTTTTAGTTTGGGTTACACGCGACATAGGGAGCAGTCCGGGATAGTCGGCAATAATGGCCACTGAGGCACCATCACAGCTCGCTTCATAAAATACCCCGTTGACGAGCTCCACAGTAATATCCGGATCTTTTTCGAGTCCTGGATCTAGGGCCCTTCCGGGGTCCTCTGGCTGCGGGGAGGGGCTGAAGATTCCTTCTACGGCCCTCCTCAGTTCCTGCTCGGAAACATCGATGCGGGTAAGCTTAGCAGAGAACGCTAAAGTAAGTGAAGCAGGGAAGGGAATGACGACTTACCCACTCTGGGGGGTTATACATGGAGAATCCATCCCGCGGTTTAATGCGAAGGAATTCTTCCTCTTCCCCTTTGTATAAATCGGACAATATCCTTGCCAGAGCAGTGGCTGAGTCCGGACCCTTACGGCCGCAGCGGGTGGCATCGTCTACCCCGTTGAAGTGCCACATGGGCTTCCCCCGATATTGAAGCGGTTGCACTCCCCGCATTATGCATATTGCCATGACCTCGACTATCGTCGGTCCGGATTTGGCCAGCAACTTTATCCTGCTCATCAGGAAATGTATTTCCCTGGTATCCTCCTCTTGGGGGCCCCGGGGGCGCTAGCTTAGACGTGCCCTCGGTGGGGCATTACTGAACTTGGGGAGACCTGTCCGGACTGGATCCGGAAGGGGAACATCACCAATGTAAAACCACTCTGAAGGCCAGTTCTCTGGTACCTTCTTGGGAGTGTCGGATTGGTATCCGGTCTCGGCAAGGCACCATACTTCGGCCCAGCCCACTTCACATAGGGATTCTCCCCGGGTGCTGGGGATGAGGCAGAACAGCTTCTTCCATAACCCGAAGTGAGGTTCACAGCCTAAAAACAGCTCGCAAAGGGCAACGTACCCCGCTTTATGTAGTGCAGAGGCAGGGGTAAGGTTGTGTAGCTGGAGACCATAGAACTCCAGGAGCCTGCGAAGAAACGGGTGGATGGGAAACCTGATGCCCCTTAGCAGATGTGGGATAAAGCATATTCGCTCCTCTGGAGATGGATTAGGAGATCCGTCTGCTTGTTCCCCTCCGTTATAGGTGGCTATTCCAGCTCGAACGGGGACCACAAACGCCGGAGGGAGAAACCCTTGGGTTTGTAACTTTATCAAACGGCTATGAGGGACTGAACACTCTTCCCAATCCCCTGACTTGGAGCGAGGAGAGCGAGCAGAAGAGCTGCGGCGACTGGCCATGTTGGAATGGTTTTTCTTGGAGTGCTCTGTGGGATGCTTGCTCGAGGGGGGAGAGTGAGGTTTGGATCTGAGAATTCCCGTCTCTTCAAATAGACGGCCCACCGGAAGGATCGCGGGTGGCAAATGCAAAAATGCCTCATCTCCTCGCATTCGCTTGACACGTGGAGATGGTCATTATTGAGGCACTGAAGCCAAGGAGTGCGACATTGATGAGAAACCGGACACCATTCGTCATAGTAGGTACATTGGAGTATTCGGAGAAGGAACCCGCCTTGCAATGCCGAAGACAAGACTACGCGCTGGACTCCTCGTCATTGAAGCCTGGTTCAGGGGCTACTGAGGTAGTCCTAGATTAGGAGGTATCCGGACAGCCGGACTATATACATCATCCGGACTATTGAAGCGTGAAGATACAAGACACAAGACTTCGGCCCGTGTCCGGATGGTACTCTCCTTTGCATGGAAGACAAGCTTGGCGATCTGGATATTGAGTTTCCTTCCTTTTAACCGACTCCATGTAAACCCTAGCCCTCTCCGATGTCTATATAAACCGGAGAGGTTGGTCCTTAGAAAGCTGATCACAATTACAATCATACCATCATAGGCTAGCTTCTAGGGTTTAGCCTCTACGATCTCGTGGTAGATCTACTCTTGTACCACTCATATCTTCAATATTAATCAAGGAGGAAGTAGGGTTTTACCTCCATCAAGAGGGCCCGAACCTGGGTAAACATTGTGTCCCTTGCTTCCTGTTACCATCAGCCTAGACGCACAGATCGGGACCCCCTACCCGAGATCCGCCGGTTTTGACACCGACAACGGCCATCCCAGCTAGGTTGGTGGGCACGGCTTTTACCTCTGCCCACTTGGTGAATTTGTCGATGGCGACACAGAGGTATCGGTAGCCCCCTGGCGCCCGAGGGAACAGTCCCAAGATGTCCTACCCCCAGACCGCGAACGGCCATGCGAGCGGGATCGTCGGGAGGCCCTGCGCGGGCTGGTGGATCTGCTTGGTGTGAAACTGGCATGCTTCATAAGAGCGCACCAGCTCTGTAGCATCGTTGAGCGCGGTGGGCCAATAAAAGCCGCTGCGGAATGCCTTGCCCACCAGAGTGCGCGATGAGGAATGATGTCCGTAGTCCCCACCGTGTATGTCTGCTAGCAGCTCGAGCCCATGTTCCATGGAGATGCACCGCAATGAAACGTCATTGGGCCTCCTGCGATATAACTCAACATCCTTGATGCAGTACGCGGTGGCTTGACGGGCCACGCGCTCGGCGTCCTCCTCCTTCTCTGGCAGGGTCCCTTGAAGCAAGTACGCCTTGAACTCTTCGGTCCAGCACCACTCCTGAGGCTCGAGCATGAGCAGCAGGCGGGCTCCTGAGGGGTGAACACAGGTTGGGGAGCCCGTCTCGGGTGCCTGGGGTAAGTCCTCCTGAGGTGGTACTAAAGTCGTGACATGTGGGGTCACGGACGGCTTGAAGAGCCGCTCCTCAAACACCCCCGGCTCCTGAGGAAGCCTGCGAGAGGCTCTTTTGGCGATGTCATCTGCTTCCTTATTCATCCCGCGCGGCACATGCTGCAGCTCCGCGCCCATGAATCGCTTCTCCATTTTGCACACCTCCTCCAGGTATGCCTCCATGTGCTCCTCCTTAGGTGTGTACTCCTTGTTGGAGAAATTGATGAGAAGCTGAGAGTCGCCCTTGATGGTGAGGCGCTTTACTCTCAGCGCGGCTGCGGCCCTGAGTCCGGCGAGCAAGCCTTCGAATTCTGTGATGTTGTTGACCTTCTCGCCCTGCTGAAAGCAAAGTTGCACTACGTAATAAAGCTTGTCCTTGGTAGGTGAGATGAGGATGGCCCCCGCTCCTGCGCCTTGTCGCGCAAATGCCCCATTGAAGTACATGGTCCATCCGTCCGACTCCTTGTCTCCTGGAAGGAGGGGGCAGTCCTCGCCTACTCCATGGTCAGGAGCGTTAGTCCACTCGGCCATGAAATCCGCGAGGGTCGTGCCCTTGATGACCCTGGTGGTGCTGAACTCGAGATTGAATGCCTGAAGCTCAATGTTCCATTCGGCAACTCGCCCAGCTGCATTCGGTCTCCGGAGCACCCTCACCAGCGGGTACGCTAAAACAACCTTGATGGGGTGGCCTTGAAAGTAGTGGCACAGTTTCCTGGAGGCAACTAGGAGTGCGAGCAAGAGCTTCTGGGGCATGGGATAGCGCGGCTGGGCTTCCCTCAGCACCGTACTGACGAAGTAGACATGATGCTCGATGAGGGGGAGGCATCAGCAGAATCTTGTTCTTCACGAGGGCACAGGTACTCCATGGACTCATGAGGCCCGTCCTCAGGAGCCTTGACAGCCACGGGATCAACCGTGGCCTCAGGAGGAATGTCGACCACTGCGCCGGCCGAGACTTCAGATGCCTCGCCCTGGGGGTGCTGCGCCTTGCTTGATGGTTGTGCATCCTGCTGCGACTTCTTGATCAGGCGTTCCTTCCTTAGCGCCACCAGGGCGGCGCTGGCTGAGTGAGGGGTTGCTGCCATATAAAGCACCAAGGGCTCGAGAGGGCGCGGTTCCACCATCACTGGCGGACTGGTGAAATATCTCTTGAGGTCCTGGAAGGCTGCGTCTGCCTCCGGGGTCCACTCGAATGGCTCCTTCCTCTTCATCAACTTGAAAAATGGGAGGGCGCGCTCCCCCAACTAGGAAATGAAATGCCCAAGTGCGGTCACGCAACCAGCCAGCTTCTGCATCTCCTTCAGGGTCTATGGGGGGTTCATGTCCTCTATCACCATGACCTTCTCTGGGTTGGCCTTGATCCCTCTGTGTGACACCAAGAAGCCCAACAGCTTGCCAGAAGGGACCCCAACCACAAACTTCTCAGGGTTAAGCCAAAGATCCACCATGCGCAGGCTGGCGAACGTCTCCTCCAGATCTTCTATCAGAGTCCTGGCCTCCCGAGACTTCACCACTATGTCGTCAACATAGGCATCTGCGTTCCTCCCGAGCTGGGAACCCAGGGCGATGTGCATCAATCGCTGGAAGGTTACCCCGGCATTACACGGCCCGAAGGGCATGCAGGTGTAACAGTACACCCTGCACGGGGTGAGGAATGCTGTCTTCTCCACATCCTCCACAGCCATCTTGATGTGGTGGTAGCCAGAGAAGGCATCCAGGAAGCACACCAGGTCGCACTCGGCGGTGGAGTCGACGATCTGGTCGATGCGAGGGAGCGAAAGGGATATTGTGGGAAGGCCTTGTTGAGGTTGGTGAAGTCGACACACATGCGCTCCTTCCCTCCTTTCTTGGGGACGATGATGGGATTCGCCAACCACTCTGGGTACCGTACCTCTCTGATGACCCCTGTGGCTTGTCTTACGGGTTTCCTGGACAATGAAGGTCTGCTTCTCGGTGGACTGATGGCGAGCCTTCTGCTTTAGTGGCCACACATTTGGACATACCCTCAGGTGGTGCTCGATTACCCGCCCTGGGACCCCAGCTAGGTGTTTGGGTTCCCAAGCGAATACATCCTTGTTGGCTCACAAAAAGCTGATCAACGCTTCCTCTTGATCCCGAGGGAGGCTAGCCCCTATGGTGAAGGTGGCGCTGGCCGTCCCATCCTCACAGACCGACACTAGCTTTGTCTTGTCTCTGTCTTGGGAGAACAACTGCTTCTTCTTGGTCGGCACTGCTTCTGGGGCCTCCTGACCCTTCTTCTCGCCAGGCAGCGCGGACACGGCTGTCCTAAAGGCGAGCTTGAGGGCCTGCAGCGCGCCTTTGGTGTCCCCCACCATCGTGAGGACACCTTTGTTGGCAAGCATCTTCATGAGGTTGTACGCGGGGTGGGTCGCAGCCATAAACTGAGCGAAGGCCGGGTATCCCAGAATAGCATTGTCCAGCAGGTCGATCTTTGCAATGTTGAAGTTCATGAGCTCGGTGCAGTAGTTGTCGCGGGTCCCGAAGGTGACAGGGAGACGGATCTGCCCCATGGGCCTGGTGGAGCTGCCGCCGACCCCGGAGAAAGGCTTGGAGGGGCGGAGTTGGCTGGGCGGCACGTGGAGCAGGCCGAACGCCTCTGGGGAGAGCATGTTGAGGCTGGATCCACCATCGATGAGGGTCCTGTTGATCGCCACGTGGAAGAAGGTGGGGGTGCAGAGCATTGGGAGCACGCCTGCTCCCATTGTGGCGACGGGGTGATCCTTGGTGCTGAAGGTGAGGTCAGCTTGGGGCGCCGCCCAGCCCGGGGGAGCCCCCGAGCTCGCCTGAGCGGCACCTGCCCGCCGGTAGAACTGCTTGATGTGGCGGTCAGAAGGTGGTGCCTGCGAGCCACCTAGGAGAGCTACGACGACCGGGGGCGCCGGTGCAGCGTAGTGGGCGAGGAAGAGGTCGCGCAGCTCCTCCCAGGAGGCCACAAAACATGCCGGCAGATTGAGCAACCAGGCGCATGGCGCGCCTACAAGAGCCATGGGGAGCCAGTTGGCCTTCACCTTGTTGTCACCGCCGACTGCCCAAACTGCCTCCTCGTATGCTTGAAGAAAGGAGGGCGGATCAGCCGCATCGTCATAGCGCGGCGGATCTCCAGTCAGGACTTGGGCGGCCACTGCACCTGCCGCAGGGAGAGGGTGAAGCAGCACAACCACGACACTTCTACGGGAACGCGCGTCGACCGGACCGACGGAAGAGCGGCCGCCATAGGAGTCAGTGGAATGATCTAGAGGTTGAGGAAGAAGATTCCGACACACCCGTACCTGGCACGCAAAATGTCGGAATTAGGGATCCACAAACCCTTGAGAGGTTCGAACTCTATGGTGAGTGCAGAGATCTCAACCTGTCTAGCCTGCCTACTCGCGATCCTCTTAAGCCTAGCGCGCCGAGCTCTAAGAGACACAAAGACACAACGATTTATACTGGTTCGGGCCACCGTTGTGGTGGATTGCCTCAAAGGGTTCTGGATGAACTGGTACAGTGGATGAACAAGCCGCGGGAGGTGAGGTGTTCTTGAGCTGGTGTGGTGTATGCAGTTCTACCTGTTCTTTTCTCGTCCCCTTCTATGGTGGTGGCTAGTCGTATTTATAGTGGCCTTGGTCCTCTCCCCAAATATGAGCGGGAAGGGATCCCACAACAGCCGGATTTGAAAGGGGACAAGTAGTACAGTTTATCCTGACAAAAGTGGTCTTTGCCTGCGAAAAGTGCTCGTGACGCAACGGTGGGCTCGTCGATGACCTCCGTCCTGCCGTCCTGGCGGTCTTGGTCTTGTTGCAGCGGAATGGAAACCTTTGGCTGATTCCTCGGGACTCCACGCCTGTGGCTTGCCTCCCTTTGCACCGAAGAGGAAACCTGCGCTCTGCGCCTGCCTAGAGCCCGCCTAGCCTTGGTCGTCATGGCTCACGTCAGCTGAGCCTTGTGAGGCAACATTGCATAGAACTCTCCGCCCCTGAGGAGCCCTCCTGAGGAGGCCAATTCTTTTAGGGGTCTTGGCATCGCCCGCCTCGGGAGGCTTGGCCCCTTGTGAGGGTCTTGCGGTGTTGGTGTTGAAGCCGGGACGTACCAGGCCGTCGATGAAGCCATGTGGTGGGCCGTAGGCACGAAGGGCTGGATACACCCGAATCCAGGAGTCCGACAGAGACATAGAGAGGTGTGAATGTGCAAATGATCATGCATGAGTGTAGGACCTTGAAGTATGTCTAGAGGGGGGTGATTAGACTACTTGACCAATTAAAAACTTAACCTTTTCAAAATTTTAGAGTTTGGCAGATTTTAGCTATCTTTGGACAAGTCAAGAAATCATCACACAATTCAAGCAAGCATGCAAAGAGTATATGAGCAGCGGAAATTAAAGCATGCAACTTGCAAGAATGTAAAGGGAAGGGTTTGGAGGATTCAAACGCAATTGGAGACACGGATGTTTTTGTCGTGGTTCCGATAGGTGGTGCTATCGTACATCCACGTTGATGGAGACTTCAACCCACGAAGGGTAATGGTTGCGCGAGTCCACGGAGGGCTCCAACAACGAAGGGTTCACGAATAAGCAACCTTGTCTATCCCACCATGGCCGTTGCCCCACGAAGGACTTGCCTCACTAGCGGTAGATCTTCATGAAGTAGGCGATCTCCTTGCCCTTACAAACTCCTTGGTTCAACTCCACAATCTTGTCGGAGGCTCCCAAGTGACACCTAGCCAATCTAGGAGACAGTACTCTCCAAGAAGTAACAAATGGTGCGTTGATGATGAAATCCTTGCTCTTGTGCTTCAAATGATAGTCTCCCCAACACTCAACTCTCTCTCATGGGATTTGGATCTGGTGTAAAGAAGATTTGAGTGGAAAGCAACTTGGGGAAGGCTAGAGATCAAGATTCATATGGTAGCGATGGTATATCTTGGCCTCAACACATGAGTAGGTGGTTCTCTCTCAGTAATGGTAAGTTGGAAGTGTAGGTTTGTTCTGATGGCTCTCTCCACGAATGAAGAGGAGGTGGAGGGGTATTTATAGCCTCCACACAAAATCTAACCATTACACACAATTTACCAAACTCTGTGGGACCGAATCAACAAACTCGGTCGGACCGATTTAGTAAACCTAGTGACCGTTAGGATTTTCGGTGGGACCGACATGCAACTCGGTAGGACCGATATGGTTAGGGTTAGGGCATAACTTAATCTCGGTGAGACCGATTACACAAACTCGATGAGACCGATTTTGGTAATAAGCTTTGAAGAGAGTTGGTCAGGTAAACTCGGTGGGACTAATTCGCTCATTTCGGTGAGACCGAAATGTTACGAAAGGGAAATAGGGAGTTGAAATTGCAATCTCGGTGGGACCGATCGCTCACTTCGGTTAGACTGAAACGCTACATAGGGAAACAGAGAGATTACAATCCCATCTCGGTGAGACCGAGATCCCTATCGGTGAGACCGATTTGCCTAGGGTTTGTGGCAGTGGCTATGACATTTGAACTCGATGGCGCCGGATAGAAAGAATCGGTGGGACCGATTTTGACGTTGGGTTTAGGTCATATGTGGATGTGAGAAAGTAGTTGAGGGTTTTTGGAGCATATCACTAAGCACTTTGAAGCAAGTGGCTTATTAAGCAACACCTCATCCCTCCTTGATAGTATTGGCTTTTCCTATAGACTCAATGTGATCTTGGATCACTAAAATGTAAAATGAAGAGTCTTGAGCTTTTGAGCTTGAGCCAATCCTTTGTCCTTAGTATTTTGAGGGATCCACTTTCATCATCCATGCCATGCCATTCATTGAGCTTTCCTAAAATATTTTTCTTGGAATAGCATTAGCTTAATGAGCTATATGTTGTTATGAATTACCAAAACCACGTAGGGATAGTTGCACTTTCAATCTCCCCCTTTTTCGTAATTGATGACAACATATAGGTCAAAGTTTCGACAAATGATAATAAGATTGAAAAACATCGTCGCTTTGAGAAGTATGTGATAAGCAAGAGCTCCCCCTAAATTTGTGCATAGTTTAAGATTTGCTTTGGACTGCAAATGCACAAATAATTAGGCTCATGGGTTACTCTTCCATGTCACATACATCTTGGTGGAGCGCACAAAATAATAAAGATTGAATACATGCACTCATCACCAAGCAAAGTGAATGATCATATAAGGATAGGTAGGATAATATCATCTAACAAGCATAAGTGTAGCTTATGATCAAACACATGATCAACAATGACTCACAGATAATAGCATAGTATCTCAAGCAATCAAAAGCAAACAAAGTTTAACCACCAAAGCAAGAGAGAACAAAAAGCAACACACTCTCTCTCTCGAAGCCTATGCTCTATACATTTTTCTCCCCCTTTGGCAACAAGTTACCAAAAAGTTCATAGAAAATGCATAGTGCTATATCGACTCTCAGGCTAGATCTTCAAGTGGTGGTGTAGAGATGGCTCCTTGGACGAAGGCTTCAGTTGATGTGGATGGAGTTGGAGGAGTTGGTGCTAGAGCTGGTTGCACTGGAGCTGTAGTAGCTGTAGCTGGTGCAGATGATGTCGCTCTGGTGTCTGTCACAGGCACTGCAGCTGACCTTTGAGCTCTAGGCACTCTGGCAAATGCATCAGTGGTTGTCTTGCCCTTCCTCTCCTGCATGTCATCCTGTAGCTGCTCCACAACTGATTGAATCTCAGTTACTTTGACATCTAGATCATAGAATTTTTGTTCCATGATTCTTTTCAGGCTCTCCTGGTTTTGAGTTAGGGTGGCCAACCCCTTCTCAATCCTCAGTGTTGATGCTATCAAGTAACCAAGCTACTCCTGCTTGTTCTTCAAAAAGTACTCAGATGCCTCCTCTTGAGTTGGCATCTTGGCAGCCTTCTCTTTCTTTGCTTTCTCCTTTTTCACTTGAGCTTGCACTGATGATGGTTCATTCTCATTCATCACAACTTGATTGTCCTCAAAGTCTGGATAGATAGAAAAATGTTCCTTGTCCAGCAAGTATGTGCTTGTGCCCATCTTTGAGTTAATCAACTCCTGAATCTGTGGGGCATACCCACAACTTCTCTTCTGGTCTGCTGCTGTCCTCTTAATGGTCTCAATAATGAGGCTCATGACCTTGAATTTTTGTGGCACATCAAACAAGTGTAATAAGTTATAGCATGCCCTCTAATCATGTTGTGGTCACCTGACTTGGGGAAAAGAGTGTTCCTTAGGATCCAGTTGATCGTTGGCAGCCCTGACAGAAGAAAATGAACTGACCCAAACTTATGTGTCTCAACTGCAGCATCAGGGATTTCCTTGTACATATGAGCCATGGTATTGTGATCCATCTTCTTCTTGGCATAGACATCCAAGTCATCTTCACTCTCCTTTGGGGCATTGATCAGATTGGCCCATTCCTCAATGGTTGACTGGTACCTTGTACCTTCAGACATCCAAACTATCCTGCCATCTGAATAGAAGTGTGCTGTGGAGTAGAATTGCATAATGAGCTCATCATTCCACTTTGTTAGCTTCTGCCCAACAAAGTCTGCAACTCCACAAGCAATGAAATTGTCTTGCACTCCAGGATAGTGTTCTTCATTTTCCTTCATGTAGGTCCAGTCGACCCACCTCATATCACACACTATAGGCTTCTTGTCCAACAACACTGTCTCATAGAAAGCCTGCTGTTCCTTAGTGTGGAACCTGTAATCAACGGCAGTCCTTCTCCTGGTAGCATATGGATCTGACAGCCTCCACAGTCTGAGTCATGCATTCTTTCTTAACTTCATATTCTCAGCCAATGGATGAGCATCATCATGGTCTGGAATCTTGGGCTTTAGCTTCCTCAGGACTTGTCCTTCATCATCTTCCTCATCAGCAACTTCAGGCACTGGGGCCTTGTTCTTCTCAGCAGCTGGAATACTCCTGGTATTCCTCTTTGGTGCAATCTTGGGCTTGGGGGCAGCTTTGGGTGCTTCCTTAGGCTTTGATGTTGCAGCCCCTAACTTTATAGCATCACCCATCAGCTTTTGTGCCTTGGGTGCTGGTGCAGCAGCCTCTTCTTCTTCTTCTTCTTCTTCAGAGTCTCTCCTCATAGAGGGGTTGCCAAGAACCTGGGCAGTAGTGGTTCCGGCTCTCTTCTTCTTCTTATCTTGACCAGCAGCTTCATCTTCTGACTCAATGGTAAACTTCATAGTTTCTCCAGTGGGAACCTTCTTGGGTTTGGAGTTTGTAACTCTTCTTGCAGGTGCCTCTTTGGGATCAGGATTTTTAGGTACTTGAGTTGATCCTCTGACCTTCAACATAGGTGTCCTCTTGGCAGGAACCTTCCTATTTAGTCTAGGCTTTGTGTTCTTTGCTGAGGCATACTCCTTTTTGAGCACTACCTTCTTGGAAGTAGCCTCATCTTCTTCTGCCATATAATCCTCATCCTCAGATTCTGAGGTTCTCTTCTTCCTTGTCCTGGTGGCAGCTTTAGGCAAATTGCTTGGGGTGCTCCTACTGCCATCATGTGAAGTGCTTAGAGGGACTAGTGCCCTCACTCATGTGATTGTGCTCTTCTGACTTGTTCTGACTATCACTTTGGTCTGACATGCTGCAAATCACTGAGTGTTGACCTTGTGAATAGTTATAGATGAGATAGAATGGATGAGCATCACAAAATGCAGAGATTTTTGCAAAAAATGATTCAAAAACATATTTTTAGTTTTCCACAGAAAGCATTTTGGATCAACCGATTTTCAAACTCGGTGATACCGAAGCAGTTTTGGAACCTAAACTAGTGAACTCGATTAGACCGAGTCACAGTTCGGTGGCACCGAGACTGCTAGGGTTTCACAAAGTTCTCAAATCGGTCACACTGATTAGCAATTCTCGGTCAGACCGAGAGTTACTAGTGCAATGGCGTTAGCCAAATCGATGGGACCGAGTTTTTCAACTCGGTGGGTCCGAGATGGTTTCGGCGGAAACCTAACCCTAAATTTTCAAATCGCATCTATTCCAAGGATTGTATTGACTGGCTAGGAGTGTTTCAATCGTGGCAAGAATCATAATGAACAGAATATGCTAGGAATCGGACGGGGATAGCACTGTGATCGAGTACATACCCTAGCTTGGCGATGAACTCGTTATGGCGGCAACGGCGGGGGTGAATTCCGTTGACGGCGGCGGAGACCAGCGACAGGAGGCGGCTGGCGACGAGGAGACGATCCGAAGACCCTGGAGGCAGAGCAAGCTATGCGCGGGCGAAGGGGTTTGGAGAAAATTTCCATATTTTTGCCCGTGAGTATATATAGGCCGACACTGTCGGTGTGACCGAGTTGAACAACTCGGTGGCACCGAGATGCATAACTGTATACAGTTACAGCAACTCGGTGTGACCGAAAAGTTCAAATCGGTTGCACCGAGATTGAAAACCTAGATCGACTTAGTGATCTCGGTAGGACCGAAATGGAGGAATCAGTCAGACCGAGAATCACAAAGAAGTTTTGGAAGTTTAAGTCTATGACGAATCGGGGACTCCGAGTGCTCCTCACACAGAGTGGTTCGAATCTGACTTGATCAAATTTTGTGATGTAGCATGAATAGAGTTTGAGACGAGAAAAGCATAGATAGCTAGAGAATGTTCTTAGGCATTCTTGTCCATCCACTTGGCCAAAGAAAAAGAACCCAAACAATCAAAGCAACAAGTGGATGTCCTCGAATGAGTAAAATATGCAACCAACATGCTCACACAATAAAATGTCAAATGAAATATGTGGCAAAGCATGCACAACCAATTCTAGCATCTATCAAACAATTGGCGATGACTAGGTCATCTATATATGATTATATTGACTTAGGAGTCAAATGAGAACATTTGATCATAGGTCATACTCATCGTTTAAGCTCAAGTGGGGTTACCACTTTTACATAATGCATTGATGTGTTCACACCATTAGAGCTGCTTTGACTCAATTCTTAGAGTTAAGCTCCCCCTAGATGTGAGACCCCCCCTTAGAGCGATGAACTAACCTTGGGTTTTGTCGATGATGACTTCATGTAGGTGTTGAAGATGTGGATGCTCAATGTTGATTTAGATCATTTGGAGCAATCCTTTGGAGTGAGTTGCACTTTCGACATACCTACATGGGTTAGTCCCACAAGGAACAAACAAGAATATCCATAGACATAGAGTGATGCACACACAAGATGATGTCCATGAAATCATTAGGTTTCCTTGTCCCTTGCCTTAACAACATGAGGGTTTGTGACTCCTTGAACTAGTGCAAGATGTGGAAGTTGATTGCACTTGTCCTTGCCATAATGATATGAGTGAAGAATGTTAGCGGAGTCACCCTCAAGAACTCTCTAGTTCTTCTTCTTCGGATCCACATCATCTTGATGGGAATCCTTGGAGTTGTAGTTGTACTTGATGAAGTAGAACTTGACGTATTCTTGGGAACCCACTTGACCAAGGCCTTAGGTGCTTCTTAAAATGCATCAATCTCCTCTTGAAGCTTGTCCTTGCCTTTGTTCTTGTGGTCGTGTGGTGGAAGATCATCTTGTGCTTGTGTTCCCTTGAAGGAAGTAGGATCATACTTCTCATGTTGAGGAACAAACTTCGTCTTCGGGTATTGATCTTCATCCCACTCAACTCCATTGGCATTGAACTTTTGTTCAAAACAAACACCTTGATTCTTCTGGTGCCTTCCTTGCTTGCGTACAATTTCCTCGAATTGCTTACTCCCGGTAAGGCTCTTGTATACACCTTTCTATATAGTCCCCTTCAATAAGCTATTTTCTTGCTCAAGTGTAACTTGGCTAAGAGAATCATTAGTGGAATCAATAGAACTACTAGAAGCAACAATATTGGATTTGGCATTATTATTGTTACTACCAGGGGAAGGATCTTTCTTGTACTTGTTACTAGACTTGACTTGAGGCATGTAAGTAGATAAGAGTAAACGCTTGGCAATGTAAGAAGAGCTTTTCTTACGGAGATCATCATTGATTGCCTTTAAGAACTCATGCTCTTGCTCAAGATTGAGCTTTTCAAAGCGTAACTTCTCATGAGCCCTTAAAAGTTCTCGATGATCTTCGAAGATAGTTTCATGAGCTAACTTAAGAGTGTTAAGTTCTTTAGTTAGAAGCTCAATCTTCTCCTTATCATTATCATTCGTTTTATCTTGATTAGCATGATTAATTGATGTTTCATCATAGTATTCATCACTAGAGTTGTCAACATGTAAATCATCATCACCTAGCAAGTCGTCTTCATCACTATTGAAATCAACATACTCGGGATGTGTTACCTTAGGACCTTTGGCCATGAAGCATCTTCCAATTCCTTCATTTGGTGAGTCAAATATGTCGTAGGAGTTGGTTGACACAAGTGCTATACCGGCAACACCTTCATCTTGAGTATATTCGGAGTCGGAGTGATAGCTTCTCTCGGAGTGATTGTCGGAGCCGGAGCCGGATACCCATTCACCAACATGAGCTTGATGTCTTCGTTTTGTATAGCTCCTTGGTGACTTGTCCTTCCTTTCCGAATCTTTGCTTCTCCATGAGGGTCTTCGTTCATAACGATCATCTCTACTCCTCCTCTCTCTTGGTGGTGATTCTTTTCTTTTGCTTCTTCTTTTTGGAGAATCTTCTCTTCTTTTGTAGTGTGTCGTACACTCATTGGAATAGTGTCTGGGTCTCCCACATTTGTAGCAATTGCACTCTCAACTAGAAGATCTTTTGTCATTGTAGGACCTTGACTTAGAGCTTCTTTCTTTGCTTCTATTCTTGTAGAATTTGTTGAAGTTCTTCACCATTAAGCTCAATTCTTCATTGAAGGTTTGTTTCTCACTTGATGATGTGGGGGCTTCACATGAGGCTTTGTAAGCACCACTTGACTTGTTGTGAAGTTCCTCCTTATCCTTGAGTGACATGTCATGAGCAACAATTCTTCCAATGACTTCCGTTGGCTTGAGATCTTTGTAGTTTAGCATCATTTGGATCAATGTGCACATGGTATCATACTTTCCATCCAATGCTCTTAGGATCTTCTTGATGATGAATCTGTCGGTCATCTCTTCACTCCCTAAGCCGGCAATCTCATTTGTGATAAGAGCAAGCCTAGAGTACATTTTAGCGACACCTTCACCATCCTTCATTTTGAACTTGTCAAGATGACTTTGGAGCACATCCAGCTTGGATTCCTTGACGGAGTCGGTACCTTCATGCATATAAATCAAAGTATCCGAAATTTCCTTTGCATTCTCAAGACGGCTTATTTTGTTGAATTCTTCAGGGCATAAGCCATTGAAGAGGATATCACAAGCTTGAGCGTTGTATTGCAGCATCTTCAATTCTTCCATGCTAGCTTCACGGTTCGGCTCTCTCCCATTAAAGAATTCACCCTGCAAGCCAATACACACAATAGCCCAAACGGAGGGTTATGTCCAAGAATATGCATTTTCATCTTATGCTTCCAACTAGCAAAATTAGTACCATCAAAGTAAGGACCTCTACGGTGATAATTTCCCTCGCTAGACGCCATACTCTCCTAGGTTGTGAAACCAAGGCTATGACCACCAAAAGCTATGGAAATCAAAGCAAATGGAGACCAAAGCTCTGATACCACTTGTAGGACCTTGAAGTATGTCTAGGGGGGGTGATTAGACTACTTGACCAATTAAAAACTTAACCTTTTCCCAATTTTAGAGTTTCGCAGATTTTAGCTATCTTTGGACAAGTAAAGCAATCATCACACAATTCAAGCAAGCATGCAAAGAGTATATGAGCAGCGGAAATAAAAGCATGCAACTTGCAAGAATGTAAAGGGAAGGGTTTGGAGGATTCAAATGCAATTGGAGACACGGATGTTTTTGTCGTGGTTCCAATAGGTGGTGCTATCGTACATCCACGTTGATGGAGACTTCAACCCACGAAGGGTAATGGTTGTGCGAGTCCACGGAGGGCTCCACCCACGAAGGGTCCACAAAGAAGCAACCTTGTCTATCCCACCATGGTCGTCGCCCATGAAGGACTCGCCTCACTAGCGGTAGATCTTCACGAAGTAGGCTATCCCCTTGCCCTTACAAACTCTCCTTGGTTCAACTCCACAATCTTGTCAGAGGCTCCCAAGTGACACCTAGCCAATCTAGGAGACACCACTCTCCAAGAAGTAACAAATGGTGCGTTGATGATGAACTCCTTGCTCTTGTGCTTCAAATGATAGTCTCCCCAACACTCAACTCTCTCTCATGGGATTTGGATCTGGTGGAAAGAAGATTTGAGTGGAAAGCAACTTGGGGAAGGCTAGAGATCAAGATTCATATGGTAGGAATGGAATATCTTCGCCTCACACATGAGTAGGTGGTTCTCTCTTAGAAATGGTAAGTTGGAAGTGTAGGTTTGTTCTGATGGCTCTCTCCACGAATGAAGAGGAGGTGGAGGGGTATTTATAGCCTCGACACAAAATCTAACCGTTACACACAATTTACCAAACTCGGTGGGACCGAATCAACAAACTCGGTCGGACCGATTTAGTAAACCTAGTGACCGTTAGGATTTTCGGTGGGACCGACATGCAACTCGGTAGGACCGATATCGTTAGGGTTAGGGCATAACATAATCTCGGTGAGACCGATTACACAAACTCGGTGAGAATGATTTTGGTAATAAGCTTTCCAGAGAGTTGGTCATGTAAACTCGGTGGGACCGATTCGCTCATTTCGGTGAGACCGAAATATTACGAAAGGGAAACAGGGAGTTTACATTGCAATCTCGGTGGGACCGATCGCTCACTTCGGTTAGACCGAAACGTTACGAAGGGAAACAGAGAGATTACAATCCCATCTCGGTGAGACCGAGATCCCTATCGGTGAGACCGATTTGCGTAGGGTTTGTGGCAGTGGCTATGACATTTGAACTCGGTGGCGCCGGATAGAAAGAATCGGTGGGACCGGTTTTGACTTTGGGTTTAGGTCATATGTGGATGTGAGAAAGTAGTTGAGGGTTTTTGGAGCATATCACTGAGAACTTTGAAGCAAGAGGCTCATTAAGCAACACCTCATCCCTCCTTGATAGTATTGGCTTTTCCTATAGACTCAATGTGATCTTGGATCACTAAAATGTAAAATGAAGAGTCTTGAGCTTTTGAGCTTGAGCCAATCCTTTGTCCTTAGTATTTTGGGGGATCCACTTTCATCATCCATGCCATGCCATTCATTGAGCTTTCCTGAAATATTTGTCTTGGAATAGCATTAGCTCAATGAGCTATATGTTGTTATGAAATACCAAAACTACCTAGGGATAGTTGCACTTTCAATGAGTGAGACATAGAGAGATGTCGATACATTGTGTATACATGAGAGAATGGTCTTCTATTTGTACTTGTATGTGCAAGAGAGATAGAGAGAGAGAGAGAGAGGACCATCCGTAACAGAACAACCATCTCTCTCGGTTCGTCCGCCCCTCGCATGGTCGAATTGTAACACATGCATCAACGCACACATTTTGACACCCTCACCTAGCCCCTGCCCACCTCAAGGCCCGCACATCGCTCTCTATCTCGCACGCACAATCTCTTCGTGAAAACCCTATTTAGCATGTAGCTTTCTGTCACATACACACACATTCTCTGCATAAGTTTGATTTCTCTCAATATCCCGCACACACACACACTTCACACAAACTCCCCCTCCCCCGAGCACACAATTCATCCCCATTCAAGGTTATATGGCGACCACTCTCGCTTCTGCTTCTCCGCACCCTAGCATGCACACCACCTCAATCTTCAAAGTGGGCATCGAGGAGATCCAAGAAGTCGACCACACTACACTAGAGAATGCGGGGCCATTTGGAAGCAGGATGATGTGACGACGGCTGACTGACTCCTCCCCTCTCTCTCCCGCACAAAATTGTCAATCCCTCAACCCACGAGATCCATCCCCTCTCGTCCATGTTTTTCCAGCTCTCTCGTCAAACCCGTTATCTCTTCTCCTTCCACGTGTACAAAATCTAGATGCACATGCATCTCATGTATATTACATATATCCATCTTTCTCACAGACACAACTTCTTCCTCTCTCTCTCTGTCTCTCTCTCTCTCAATCCTTCCCGCCCTATCTGCTCCATCTTTGCAAGCTCTCTCTTCACATTTCATTGACACATTTGGGATGTGTTCAAAATGTTGCTTTTATGACGGAGAACTCATCTTCCTGCTCACCGGATGCTATGGAGAGGGTGCTGAAAATGGTGCAAGGAGGATATGGGGAGCGGCGGTGTGGTGCGGTTCTTGTCAGGCGTCTAGCCTTGTTTAAATAGCGGGCGGACGAGAGGATCCAACCAGTGTTGTGTTCCAAAATGTCGGCCGACTCGCACAAGGACGTGTTACTGGCACACGCGCTGATTCAATGGAGGCAGGTGGGACAGTCTAAAGCCGGTTGCATGTGGCGAGGAGGTGTGTTCAGCCTGGCCTGCAGTGAGTGGGGCCCTCTTGGCCGACGCGTTGGTTCAATGCCTGCGCTATGAGAGGTCGCGTCCGTGTCAGAGCAATCACTCCCTCTAGTCCTTTTTTGTTTGGCTATAACAAAATCTAGTTTTCCATTCACATTTTACAAGTAAAATTTGAGGACAAACATTGACCCAAAATACGATGGTGACTAGTAAACCAGGACGGAGGTAGTACTTATGAATTCCATTTTCGCTCCATACCAATCGTTCTAAAAACTAGTACTTATAACGCGCCATTGAAAATTTGAACTCTTACCCCTCTAAAAAACAATATTTTAAACGTGGCTACTCGATCAGTGGCGACTGGCAAGCCATCACCTCGAGGTCGTTCACCTGTGGTCCCGTCCATCAACTACTATGGATCAAATTATCACGCGAGCTAACTATTCCTACAAAGCTGCACACCACCACGTACCCGGTACCCGCGCATGCAGCCATCATGCACCTAGGGTTTATTTATTTATGGTGCCTTTACGTAACTCTCATGTGTGCGAGACAACGAGAGACTGATTGCATGCGCGCGCCTCTTCTCTTCGTATATGTACTCCACCATTTGTCTGGTGTCCAAAAAATTATACAGTAGTAATAACTAGCAATGTGCCATTGCGTTGCCACACGATCAAAGTAGATTAATACATATTCACCGATTTGATAGAAAAGAGTCTAGTTTTGAAATACGTATGTCAGTAAAAAATATTATGTTTCACTCAAAATATATTCCTTTGGCAGTTTTGATGAGATAAGGTAGGAATGTGGTTGGTTTCAAGATTCGAGAAGTGGTATATCTCTACTCTTATAAAAAAACAAAGTTGGTGATGATGGTGTGCTTCACATCCTATAACATAGGCCGCCCGATTTATATCTAACAGATAGGAAGGAAACTATGGCAATTTTGCCAAAATATACCCACACCCCTCTCCACTTTTGCAAATAAGGCCTTCCCTCGTTCATCCTTTTCTCCCACAAGATAAACTACTCTGTCGGCGTTCTGGGAACGGGGTACCCAGACTTGCCTGCCTGCGGCCTGCGATGTGGCTCAAGGAGTGGCCCAGTATGGCCCATCTTCATCAACACATGCTCAAGACCCTCGCGAGGGGCCAAGCCTCGCGGGGCGGACGACAGGAGGCTGCCTCAGGCACGGCCTCGTCAGGGTGGCTCGCGAGGAGGCGGAGAGAGCAAGGCGGGGTACCTTACGAGGTGCCCATGACGCAAGCCATGACAACCAAGGCCAGGCAGGCGCCAGGCGGGCGCCGGCCTGCGCAGAGTCCTTGTTTCCTCTTTGGTGCAAAGGGAGCAAGCGCAGGCAAGGGTATCAAGCAAAGGCAACCATTTCGGTGCAACAAGACCAAGACCAGCAGGACGGCAGAACGGAGGTCATCGTGGAGCCCAAGCCGGCGCCATCGTCAGGGTATTTGGCAGGTGAGGACCAACTTTTGTCAGGATAAGTGTACTAGATGTTCCCCTTCAAAATGGCCAACTGTTGGCGCCCTTCCCGCTCGATATTTGGGAAGAGGCCTAGGGCCCCCGCCTATAAATAGGTCTAGCCACCCACAGGGTGGAGGCATCGAAAGAACAAGGATAGAAAGAGAGAGAGAGAGAGAGAGAGAGAGAAGCGACTGAACTCCGCCTAGCAGTTCGTCGCACCAGCCAAGAACAGACCCTCCCGAGCCTGTTCTTCCCTTGTACTGTTCCTTGTTAGCCCCAGAGGCAATCCACCACATCACAAATTGGAGTAGGGTATTACACCACAATGGTGTCCTGAACCAGTATAAATATCGTGTCCCTTGTGTTGTTCTTCGTGTAGTTTTAGTTCTTGGCGAGGCGGTGAGACATGGCTAGGCTGGAGGTGCGATCTCCGCGTGCACCCCAGTGTTTGAACCTTAAGGGTCTGCCAAAACCTGAAATCCGACATTTGGCGCGCCAGGTAGGGGTGTGCCAGAATCTGCCTTCCGTCGCCTTGTGTTTCGCCGCCCGTCCCATCCATGTCAGATGCACGTCGTGACCGCGCCGAGCGCCGGGTCGCTCTCGCCACTAGCGTCGCCCAGACGGCCCCCGTCGGCGGGCGCCCCCGCCGTTCCCCATCACCTGCCGTCAACGCCGCCACCGGCCTGGTGGGGAACGAGCAGCAGGTGTCGTCCCTGCATCCTTCAGTGTGGCGAGAAGGCCGCAACGCCACCTCGTCGCTGACTCCGGCTGGCTCCTCGTCCCATGCCCGTCGCGCTCCTGTGGACGTGCATGCCGGACTGCTCCTAGCGCGGGAGCTCCAGCACTATCGTCCCGTCAACGACCTCTACGACGAGTGGCTCGCCTGCATCACCGAGCTCGTCACCGCCGCTGGGGGCTCCCCTGCACCATCCCTCTCACTGCACCGCGCCCCGCCCTGCGCGGGCGACGAAGCTCCGGGGGCGCCTTAGCCACCTCCCCCTCAAGAGGGCGCCTTGGCTACAAGGCGCGTGGCCCCTGGGCGGAACCCACTCTGTCCGGCGCCAGCACAACAAGAGAAGAGCTGCCAAGAGATCCCTTGTCCCCAAGAGGCTGCCCGTGTGCTCCCTGCACCGGCCCGGCATGAACGCGCTCCTGCTCCAGTGCGTCAAGACCCCACGCCGCACCTGGCTGTAGCGCACAGATACCCGCAAGATCAAGCTCTCCATCACCAAAGGCGCGGCCACTGCAGGCTGCCGTGCCTTCTCCACCGAGCTGCGCAGCATGGCCTGGCAGGGCAAGTTCAAGCCAGACCTGCCCCCGCACTACGATGGCACGGCTGACCCTGCCGAGTTCCTCCAGCTCTACGAGCTGGGCGTCGAAGCCGCCAACGGGGATGAGAAGGTCATGGCAAACTGGTTCCCCATGGCGCTCAAGGACGGCGCCCGCACCTGGCTCCTGAACCTGGCTCCTGGCACGATATCCTTCTGGGATGAGATGCGCACCCGATTCATGGCCAACTTCCAAGGCACCCGCGACCGGCCCCCGGCCATGAGTGACTTGCGCTGCATCAAGCAGCAGTCGGGAGAGACCTTGCAGAAGTTTCATCTAGCGCTTCAACAATGCTCACCTTAAGATCCCCAAGGTGTCTGAGGAGGCCATCATCTCAGCCTTCTCCGACGGCGTGCGTGACGTCAAGATGAAGGAGGAGCTCGCGATCCATGAGGACCTGTGCACCTCCCTGGAGCTGTTATATATGCGACCAAGTGCGCTAGGGCTGAGGAAGGGCGCCTTTCCCTCCTCGAGCTGCCAGCTGCTGACCCAGAATAGAAGAAGCCCAAGGCCAAGGACGTGAAGCGCAAGGGGGCTGCCGTGCTTGCGGCAGAGCCGGACACCAAGCGAGGCAGGGATCAGCCTGAGTCATCCAAGGGCAGCCGGTACTGTGTGTACCACAACCTCCACACCCATAACACCAACGAATGCCAAGAGCTCAGGGCCGTGCGAGACGTGCTTGCCGGCCGACGCCCCGAGCGCAGCGACCGGGGCTATGGCCGAGGAGGAGGAAGAGGTGGAGGATGATGGGAAGAACGTGGCCCTCTCCAAGGTTGGCGCGACCGACCTCGCGAGGACCGCTGGCAAGACCAGCCTCGTGAGGGAGGTTGGAGGGACCCACCTCGCGAGGGGGGTTGGAGGGATCAGCCTCACGAGGATCGCCCACAAGGCAAGGCGGGCCTCCCTCCTCTGCCACCACAGCTGAGGAGGAATGAAGACCATCACCAGGACGAGGGGGCTGGAGGCTTCTAGGAGCCGCACGCAATCGCTTGCATCTTGGCGGCGCACAAGCCCTGGCTTCTCAGCGCATCTTCAAGTAGTTTGCTTGCGAAGTGAATGCAGTCCTCCCCAAGCTTGAGGCCACACGCCCTCTCAGGTGGTCAGTGTGCGCTATCACGTTCAACTCGGCGGATCATCTCAAGTGCACGGCCACAGCCGGAGTCCTCCCAATGCTTTGTTCCCCGATCATCAGCAATGTGCAAGTCACCAGGACCCTCATCGATGGCGGAGTAGGGCTCAATGTCCTATCCGTCGAGACGTTCAACAATCTCCAAGTGCCATACAATCAGCTGCAGCCAACCAAGCCTTTCTCAAGAGTCACTGATGGTTCCACGGTTCCGATAGGGCAGGTCCGCCTTCCTGTTACCTTCGGGAAGCGCGACAACTACCGCACTGAGCTCATTGACTTCTATGTCGCTCACATCCGCCTGCCGTACAATGCCATCCTCGGGTACCCAGCCCTGGCCAAGTTCATGGCCGTGACCCATCACGGCAACAATGTCCTCAAGATGCCAGGAAGCGGTGGAGTCATCACGGTGCCCTGTGAAGAGAGAGACGTTGTGTGTTCTCTGGAACGTGCTTTCCAAGCCGCGTCAATTGAAGACCCAGATCATAGCAACGGGAGGCTTCCTGAGGCTGTTCCTAAGAAGAAGAAGACATCACCTAGCCCGACCGCTCGGGAGGCAGGCCCCTCAGGGTCCACGCCTGTTCAGGGGGCACCTCCTTCTATCGCATAGGAAGGCGTGCCCGACGCCCTCCTCGAGCAAGGCTCGGGGGCTCTCTTCTGGAGGGTCATTGACTTTGCTAAGATCACGAGGGAGGTGCTCGGGCAGCACTTGGAGGCATGCTTCAACGCACATTTCCCTCAGGAGGAAGCAAAGCAAGGAGGGACAAACCCTCGGGAGTTCGTCAGCAAGATCATTCAGGAGCTGCAGGAGTCAAGAGTCATGAGTGGTAGCCGCCGCTTACCCGCCGTAGCTCCCCATCCAGGCGAGGATGGTGGGCTGCGTGTCTGCATCGACATACCAGGACTCAACCGAGCCGCCTCTCAGGAGCTCCTCTGGCCCTCATGCGTGGGGCGCTGCAAAGGTCCACCCCACAGCTTGTTCGCATGCCTTACGGCCTGCCAAACGCGGCTGCTGTGCGTCAGCGCCTCATGAGGAGCATCTTGGAGGCTCGGGCGGTCAGGCATTCCGTAGTTCTGGCGGAGATGGAGATGGTCCGCGAGGAGCCGCCAGCGCTTCCAGAGCCTCCTGAGGCCCCTGGGCCTGGGGGCTCGTGAAGATCGTCTCCCGCAGCGCACGCCGTCCGTTACTTCAACATCCCTCCATCTTCAGCATCATCAGGTGACATCCTTCGAGTTTCATTTTCAGCTGGGAGCGCCCCCCAGGGCTGCATCATTTCCAGGCTGCATGGGTCCATCCCTGCGGCATGTATCCCTTTAGTTCATGTTTTCAGTTTACTTTACCGGGGGCGCCCCGGGGGCTGCATCATCCCAGAGCCACACGGGCCAGACCCAGTGGCACGTATTCCTCTCGCGTTTATTCAATTCGTGCGTTTGACCCGTCATGATTGTTATTTGATGCCGTCTGCGGCACCCTTCTTTCTTCATGCCGGCCGCTTGCACGTTAAAGGGGGGGTACCTGAGCATCGCGACACATGGGCTCTCACTGGCTCTCCATCCCTCACCCTCTGGCCTTGTCCACGGCATCGCGACCTCACATACCTGCGACGTCTGAGCCCGCTCGAGGGCCGGGACCCGAGGACGTAGAGTGCCGACATCTAACCAAATCTGCAGGAACACATCACAAGTAAAGGCCCAGAACCAGGCGCAACCCGCCTTGAGGTAGGGCCCCGTGAGTCCCGCACTGGCTCACGGGTGCCCAGATACACCTCGCCAGGCCCTACCGTGCCAGCCATGTGTTAGGGCGGGGCTGTACACTCCCCGGGGGATCCTCCCGGAGGGGAGCCCCTCCCACGCACCAGTGGAAGCACCATGCTCCGCGCTGGATGACGACACTGCCGAGAAGCGGCTATGCCCGTACACATACGGAAGCGCTATGCTCCGCGCTGGTGATAAACAACTGAGGGTGGCCCCCGGCCGCATCAACCTCAGGGAGCCCAGAGCTCAGTGTCCGGCCTCATCGTAACGCCTCCCCTCTGGAGTGCTGCGCGAGGGGGCTGGGCACGGGGGCTACGCCCGGGTCACGCCCAGGCGCATGCCACCCATCCAGGCCCCTCGGGCATGGTTCGTCGCACGTCTCTCCCCGAGCGGAGCCATGGTATGAAGGCCGTTTGAACGTCAAGGGGGACTCCTGAGCATCGCGACTCAGGAGCCTAACTGGCCACGTAGCCCCTCACCCCTTAGTTCCGAAAGGCTAACAGCGGTTGAGGTATGTGCGGGGCCGGGATCTGCCGACGTAGAACGGTAAATTCACCCATACATCTCACCTCCCTACTTGTTGTTCATGCGTAAAGGGGGACTCCTGAGCATCGCGACTCAGGAGCCTAACTTGTCATGTAGCCCCTCACTCCTTGGTCCCGTCCTGGTTTCTGGTCGGGGCTAACGGCGGCTGAGGTATGCGCGGGGCCGGGCTCTGCCGACGTAGAACACAAGCAAGTAGGAAGGAAAAACGCAAATCTCAAGGAATTCAAAAGCAAATATTACAGTCCATAGAGTAGTTCGACAATGCCAAACACAAGTTTAAACGCCTCCACGAGGCAAGATGCATGTTGCAGGAATTAAAAGCAGGAGAGGAGCCGCGAAGGGGTCACTTTCTGGCAGTGCCATCGGTGGTGACGGAGCTGCGCTGGGTGACTTCGCGTCGTGGAGTCTCAGGATCGGCAGTGCCTTGCTTTGGCTTGGTGCTGAAAGCCCGGAACTTCGCCAGCAGAGCCTCCGCTCGACTCTTCACGGCCTCGGCAGCGACGACGGCAAGCTCGCTGCTCACGGGCTCCAGTAGGCTGTCAAGATCAACGTCAGGGTCGTGAAGGTAGAAGTGGGTGAAGACGCGCGTCAGCGCGCAGAAGAAAGGACACGCGCCTCAGCCTCAGCCGTGGGTCCAAGGCCGAGGGCGACATCTTCGAGGGCGCAGACCATGAAGGGAAGCAGCTTGGAGGGGCCCTCCTCGGCGCCCGCCAGCAGGCTTTCCAGGCCGCTGTCATAGAGAGACTTCAGCAAGGTGCGAGCCTTCACCTCCAGCATCGCGAGGGCCATGCGGTCCTCGGCCAGGACCCGCGACTTGCCATCCAGCTCGATCCTCTTCGCCTCCAACGCCTGCTCCAGCGCACCCAAGTGGCCTTGGCGTTCGTCAAGCTTGGCATCCCGGTCCTTGGCGGCAGCCTCGCAAGCCTTCATGTCTTCCTCCTTCTCCTGGCGGACACGGGCCTCCTTGGCAAGCTGGTCGCGCAGGCCTTGCAGCTTGCTCTCCAGCACCTCGCAACGACCCCGGACATCTGCAACCTCACCCAAGGCCTGAGCCAGCGCCTCCAAGGACTTCCTCCTTCGCCTCGAGGGTGGCCTGCTTCTCCTCGTCACAAACCGTCGCGGCCCGAGCCAGCGCCGCTCGGACTGAAGCATCAGAGCAGACCCAACCAGAGGCCAACTCCAGGCGACCGGCCACCAAGCGAGGGTCGGCGCCCAGAAGATCTTACCGCAGTCGGTCCAGCTCAGCAGCAGCATGATCCAGGACAGTAGAACGAGTCGGAGAGATGGCAGTTGGCGGAGTAGGAGGAGAAGACGGCAGCATAATCACAGCACCATGAGTCTGGACCTTCTGCGCCCCGACGACTGCGGCAGTGGCGTCAGGCAAGGACACCTCGGGAGTCGCTTGGGCCATGGGGGCTGAGCTCGCTCCAGCTAGCCCCACCAGGCCTCACGAGGATGACCGGGCAGGAGAGGCCCGCGTCTTGCCGCCCCTTCTCCCATGGGTGGGGGTGCTGCCCCGGACGCAGCCTTAGGAGCCCCCTTCAGCTTCTTTGCCGCAGGCACTGGCCTAGCCAAGGAATATGGACGTCAAGCCTCAACAACGAAGCAAGAAGCAAAACGAGAATCAAGCACTTACTCGTCATCGCTCGCGGGCTCAAGCAACCTCCGGCCAAACTTGAAGCCCGAGAGCCAGATGCTGGGATCAACCTCAAGAGGCTCGGGAGCAGGAGGCGCGTCTACAGATCGCCTCGGAGCCGGAGTAGACCCGCGGGGAACCAGCCCCGTCTTGTCCTTCTTTGGGATCAGGGGCGAGCTCTCGCCACCCCGCTCATCACCGTCCTCGTCGTCATCCGGCATGAGGCGAAGAGTGCGGGACCTATGCCGAGGGAGGGGCGCTCTCGACTCCCCGTCGGTCGCCTTTGAGTCGGGCTCCTCTTCCTCGTCCTCTTCCTCCTCCTCTCCGCTGGAGTCGCCGGAGGATACGTTCACCGTCGCCAGGGCCGCCGGGTCCTCAGGAACCTCCAACCTCGTTGAAAGCGGACATAAAGTTCACCACCTACTCCCAATCATCCCGAAGGAACAGGGGCACGGGAGCATCCTCCAACCTCGCCACGTTCCCCCCAACCAAGGATTGGAGGACCGCGGCCAGATCCTTGTCAGCCAGGACTTCGGGGTTCGAGTGAAGGGCGGCATCGCCCCCCCCCCCCCGAGCTTCCACAGCGGAAACGTGTGTTCCCGGAGCGGAGCCACCCGGTGCTCCAGGAACTCCCTGAGAAGCGACGCCCCGGTCAGTTTCGCCGTTGCCATGTTGTCCGGCCACAGGTCTGCATCCATCCTCTCCAGCACCGGCTTCACGCGGGGATCAACGAGCTCTGCGTGGGACCAAGCGTCAATAGACTTGGCCTGCCCCGTGGGCAGAATCAGTCGGGAGTGGATGCGCCCAGCATCCACCATGACCCACTTGCTCCTGGAGCCCTCAATTCTCTTCCTGGGCTTCGAGATGGCATTAGAGCTGCCATGCGCGACAAAGCTCGTGCACGCGGTGATGGGGCCGCGGGAGACCCAGAGGTAGAAGTAATGGCTCAACAAAGCCACCGAAGGCCTCACCCCGACATGAGCCTCGCAGTAGTAGGCAAAAATTGCCAGGAGAAGAACAGAGTTGGGATGGAGGTGCAGAGCCTGCAAGTTGTAATGGTGGAGAAAATAAAGGAAGAACTCGGAAAAAGGGGGCACCAAACTGGCGGCGATGCGCTCACAAAGAGCGGGTAGAAGGTGCTTCCCCTACCCTCAGGAAGGGCGGAGCTAACCTTGAGCGCGGCCGCCCCGTCGTTGCCTTGCGCCGCCATCATCTGGCCCGTCCAAGCAAGGTTCTTCTCCGACACATTCGGAGGATCCAAAGCGGGTGAGTACCTTGCTCCGGCTGGGGTCTGGTGAGGCGCCATGCCTTGCTAGGATGCAGGGTTGGAGTAGATCTGGGGATTTCGGAAGCAAGAAGGACAGGAACAGGAAAGGGGATCTGGGCAGTGAAGGAGAAGGCAAAGAAGGTAAGCCTAGACGGGTACCGCTTCCTTATCAATTTGTGCAGTTGCCGAGGTGCCTTGGGGAGCGAGGACGACCACGTCCAATGAACCGCCAAACGGCGCCCAAGGCCGCAGGCTATTGGGGCCCGCAGCGCTTCATAGTTGCCCCTTCGCTTCTCTGCTAAGCGAAGTCCAAGCACGCCTTGGGCCCGGGGGCTACTGTCGGTGTTCTGGGAATGGGGGTACCCAGACTTGCCTGCCTGCGGCCTGCAGCGTGGCTCAAGGAGTGGCCCGGTATGGCCCATCTTCATCAACACATGCTCAAGACCCTCGCGAGGGGCCAAGCCTCGCGGGGCGGATGACAGGAGGCTTCCTCAGGCACGGCCTCGTCAGGCTGGCTCGCGAGGAGGCGGAGAGATCAAGGCGGGGTACCTCACGAGGTGCCCGTGACGCAAGCCATGACGACCAAGGCCAGGCGGGCGCCGGCCTGCGCAGAGTCCTTGTTTCCTCTTTGGTGCAAAGGGAGGAAGCGCAGGCAAGGGTATCAAGCAAAGGCAACCATTTCAGTGCAACAAGACCAAGACCAGCAGGACGGCAGAACGGAGGTCATCGTGGAGCCCAAGCCGGCGTCATCGTCAGGGTCTTTGGTAGGCGAGGACCAACTTTAGTCAAGATAAGTGTACTAGATGTTCCCCTTCAAAATGGCCAACTGTTGGCGCCCTTCCCACTCAATATTTGGGAAGAGGCCCAGGGCCTCCGCCTATAAATAGGCCTAGCCACCCACATGGTAGAGGCATCGAAAGAACAAGGATGGAAAGAGAGAGAGAGAGAAGCGACTGAACTCCACCTAGCAGTTCGTCGCACGACACAAGAACAGAACCTCGCGAGGCTGTTCTTCCCTTGTACTGTTCCTCGTCAGCCCCAGAGGCAATCCACCACACCACAAATTGGAGTATGGTATTACACCACAATGGTGGCCTGAACCAGTATAAATCTCGTGTCCCTTGTGTTGTTCTTCGTGTAGTTTTAGTTCTTGGCGAGGCGGTGAGACATGGGTAGGCTGGAGGTGTGATCTCCGCATGCACCCTAGTGTGCGAACCTTAAGGGTCTGCCGGAACCCGAAATCCGACATACTCATACAAATGCATCTTGATGTTCTGCGCAACGCATGGGCATCTTGATAGTTTTTGCAAAAAGTCAATGTGTGTGTGCGAGAGATAGAGGGAGAGAGGAGGAGGACGAAGTGCGTGTGCGAAAAAGACACCAAGAGTGTGTGTGCGAGAGGTATCACCATAAAATGAGGTGATAGTGTGTGTGTGCACAATCGAGAGGGCATGTCCCAAGAAGGGACGAAAAATCTACATAGATACAAGGAGAGCGAGAGAGACATTTACGAGATAGTGGAAGCAAGAGTTCGCGGGTGTATAAACCTGTCTGGAGGCTAGTCGATCAATGTTTGTGATAGAAATATGAGTCGGGGTACGAAACCGAGAGTTTTGTGTGTCTGTGAGAAAGACAGTAGTCAGGAAGGGGAGTGGAAGCAGGAGTTGTGTGTGTGTGAGAGAGAGAGAGAGATAGATAGAAAGGGAGGGGGGATTTTATATAATCGGTAAACAAATGAATAATGTCAGTATTATAACTGAGATGAAGACGGAAAGGAGACCGCAACAGACGTTGTGTGTGCGGGAGAGAGTAATTTTAGTGGTAGGGGTCATATCTAGAGAGATATGGGGTGCGTGAGAGAACCCTGGAGAGAAAGACAAAGTGAAAGAGAAGTGAGAGTGTGTGTGTGTGGCGGTGAAAAAGAAAGCTTAGGTACCTAGTGTGGGAGTCCTGGACTAGGCGGTCCTCGGGCGACCGGTCTATCACGTGGGCCGGACTGATGGGCCATCAAGATACAAGGCAGAAGATCACCTCTCGTGTCCGGTGGGGACTTATGTATGCGTGGATGGAAAGTATAGGTGTCCGGATATGCTATTCCTTTCTGTAAAACCAACTTTGTACAACCCTAAGCCCATCCGGTGTCTATATAAACCATAGGCTAGATCAGAGGTAGGATCACAACATTGCTAGGCTAGCTAATCTAGGGTTAGCCAAATCGATCTCAAGGTAGATCAACTCTTGTAACCCCTATACCCTTTTAATATAATCAAAAAAGAGTATGTTTTTACCTCCATTAAGAGGGCCCGAACCTGGGTAAATACTGTGTCCATTGTCCATAGTTACCATTGGTCCTTAGACATACAGCTTAGGCCCCCCTACCCGAGATCTGCCGGTTTTGACACCGACATTGGTGGTTTCATTGGGAGCTCCGCTGTATCGACAACAGAAGGATCGATGGCTCACCTCTTCACCAACAACGATATCGCATCTAGGGAAACCTTTCTCCATGGACAGATCTTTGCGTTCGAAGGCTTTGTTCTTCATGCCAACTCAATCCGCCGCCTCGAGCAGGTCGATAGTTATGTCCCCGGCCACCAGATCAGGTTTGGAAACCTGAACTATGTTGCTGACATCCGAGGAGACCTAGTCCTCGATGGATTCCCGGCCTCGGCCGCTACTTTGTGTCCCCGCCAAGAAGATTCTTTGGATCCCCTGTTAGATCCCATCAAGGGGTCAATACTCACACCCACCTAGGCCTTAGATCTGGGGCGGGTCTCATCGTCCAATGACGGGAGCGTGAGCCCTGCCGGACCTCTTCCTCTTGCGGAACTCCCGACTGAAGACCCAAATAAAAATCTTATACTTGGTTCTGGGCAGCCATCCTGAACTGCCGAGGTCTGCACTCATCAGGTCCGATTAGGCGTCCCATGCCAAACTCAGCCCATCAGATCCGCAGTTTCCTGTCCCAGTTCTGCTCTTAGATAAAGCACTGGGTTTGATGCAGTCTCTGGCCATCACAGAGGCCTTACCTACGAACTATACCTAGCTTGGATTGGTGGCTTAGAGCGGGGAATTTTATGCCCCACCCACCACCCACTTAATAGCCAGTGTCGAGGACTTAACCGACATGTTGGACTATGCGTCTGAAGACATCGACGGCATGGACGACAATGCCGACGCTGAACCAAGCCAAGTCCCATCCGTCACTGGGCGTTTGAAGGCCAGCTCAACCTATGATGTGTACATGGTGGACACTCCTAATAAAAAGGACGACGAGGATAACCCGAGCCCTGACGAGGACAAACCCGTAGATAAACCACCATAGCGCTGACGTCAGTGGCGCCACTCACGATCGCGTTGGGCCAAGGATAGTAATATCAGCACCGGAGACAATGGGACTCCGGATGGTGCCGAAGATCCCGAATACCCTATCGAGCCCACATCCGAACATGACGAGCGGGAAGAGGGTGAACATAGTCCCGAACACGCTGACAACAAAGATGCAGAGGACAACAACTATATGCCAGAATCCGAAGAGGAAGTTAGCCTTTGTGATGAAGACTTTATTGTCCCAGTGGAACCCCTCGACCAAGAACACTTCAAGCGACAGCTCATCGCAATAGCCCGGAGCCTGAAGAAGAAGAAGAAGAAGCAGCTCAAAGCCGAACTAGATATTCTTAATGAAAGATGGACTAAGGTCCTCAGCGCTGAGGAATACGACCAAGAGCGACCTGTCAAAAGTTACCCCAAGCGCAAGCTACTGCCTCAATTCGATGACGAAGCCCTTGAGCCAATGCTGTTGAAATACAATCAGGAAGATCAACCAGACCGACCACCATGTGGACGGGACAAAGCGACATATCAAGCCGAACACCAACGTGCAGCTCCTCGCCGAAGAGGCAGGGAGACAGCAGCTGCGGGATACACGTACGACTTACAACATGACCTAGCTAATAAAGCTGGTCAGACTAGATCAATCTACGGATCAAGGGGCCGTGCCCCGACGCGAGACAATGGCTATGAAGCCCGGCGTGACGACCGTTACTATGTCCGGGATCAGAACCGAACTCAGATGTCAGCCGATCTCCACCGCGACATTACGCAATGTAGATGGGCAGCACACCCCCTATGCTTTACTAATGAGGTCATGAAACACCAATTTCCGGAAGGGTTCAAACCTGTAAACATCAAACAGTACGATGGAACGACGGATCCGGCCGTCTGGATAGAAGATTTTCTTCTCCACATTCACATGGCTTGAGGAGATGATCTCCACGCCATCAAATACCTTCGCCTAAAGCTGAAAGGACCAGCACAACACTGGCTAAATAGCCTCCAAGAAAACTCCATTGGAACCTGGCAATACTTGGAAGATGCTTTTTGGGCCAACTTTTAGGGCACTTATGTCCGACCACCAGATGCTGTCGACTTGAGTCACATAATTCAGCAGCTAGGCGAATCAGCCCGCAAGCTTTGGAATCAGTTCTTAACTAAAAAGAACCAGATCATATACTGCCCGGACGTCGAAGCCTTAGCGGCCTTTAAACATAGCGTCCGTGACTAATGGCTCGCTTGACACCTTGGGAACGAAAAGCCGAAGACCATGGCAGCCTTAACGCCATCATGACCCGCTTCTGTGCAGGCAAAGACAGCTAGTTGGCTCGTAGAAGAAACAGCTCGGGTTACCCCGGCACTTCTAAGGTGCGGGACGGCAATGGTAAACTTGGCCGCAATAAGAAAAACGTCGAAACTGAGGGAGTCCTGGATTAAGGGGTTGTCGGCGTTCTGGCAACGGGGGTCCCCAGACTTGCCTGCATGCAGCCTGCAGCGTGGCTCAGCTCGTGGCCCATTACAGCCCGTCTTCGTCAACAAACTCTCAGGACCCTCGCGAGAGGCCAAGCCTCGCGGGGCGGACGATGCAAGGCCTCCTTAGGGGCGGCCTCACCAGGCAGGCTCGTGAGGAGGCGGAGAGATCAAGGCGAGGGGTACCTCGCGAGATGGTCATGACGCAAGCCATGACGATCAAGACCAGGCGGGCGCCAGGCTGCACAATGTCCTCGTTTCCTCTTTGGTGCAAAGGGGGCAAGCGAAGGTGCGGAGTACCGAGGCATCAGGCAAAGGTTTCCATATCGGTGCAATGAGACCAAGAACAGCAGAGCGGCAGGACGGAGGTCACCATGGAGCCCAAGACGGCGTCATCACTAGTGCCTTTGGCAGTCGAAGACCACCTTTAGTCAGGATAGCTTGTACTAGTTGTCCCCTTTCAAAATGGCTGTTGTTGGCTCCCTTCACGGTCAATATTTGGGAAGAGGACCAGGGCTTCTATAAATAGGGCTAGCCACCACCGTAGAAAGGAGGGAAATGAGATCTAGAGCCAAGGGATATCTAGAGCCAAGAGAGATGGATTGACTCCTCTCCAAATACACCACCACAAGAACACCTCTCCTCGCGAGGCTGTTCTTCATCTGTACTGTTCATCATCAGCCCAAGAGGCAATCCACCACACCACACACTAGATTAGGGTATTACACCACAACGGTGGCTCGAACTAGCATAAACCTCGTGTCTCTTGTATTGTTCATCGTGCTAGCTTAGAATTGCGGCGAGGTTGTGGGCGTGTTTTGATAGGGAGAAGATCTTCGTGCTCACCCCAGAGTTAAAACCTTAAGGGTTTTGCCGGACCCGATATCCGACATTTGGCGCGCCAGGTAGGGGTGTACCGAAATCTTTTCTCCACTGATCTATGTCCCATCGCATCGTCGCATCCATGGCAGATGCCCGCCGAGCTCGCGCCGCGTCGCCCAGACGGCTCCCGTCGGTGGGCCTCCTCGTCGTTCTCCGTTGCCTGCCGCCAATGCCGCCACCAGCACCGCGGGGAACGAGTAGCAAGCATTTTCGCTGCACCCTTTGGTGCGGCGGGAAGGCCGCACCGCCACTCCGTTGCTGACCACAGCTAGTTCGTCGTCTCACGCTCATCGCACCCCATGGACGCGCAGGCCGCGTTGCTCGTGGCACGTGAGCTCCTGCACTACCGCCCCATCGATGACCTCTACGAAATATGGCTCGCTCGCATCACCGAGCTCGTCAGCGCGGCGGGGGGCTCTCCTACGCCGTCCCTCTCGCTGCCTTGCCATCCGTCATGCATGGGCAATGCGTCCCAGGGAGTGCCTCCGCCGCTTCCTCCCCAAGAAGGCGCCCTGGCTCCAAGGCGCGCGGCCCCTGGACGTGACTCACCATGCCCGGTGCCCGCGCGGCAAGAAAGAAGCTGCCAAGAAATCCCTCGACCTCAAGAAGGTGCTCCCGTGCTCCCTACACCAACACGACAAGACTGCATCCCTGCACAAGCACGCCAAGACCCCGTGCTGCCCCTGGAGGCGGCGCGCGGGAACCATCAAGAGCAGGCCCCGCGTCAGCAAAGGGCTCTGGTGGCCACTGCAGGTTGCCATGCCTTCACCATCGAGCTGCGTAGCGTCGCTGTCGGATATCGGGTTCCAGCAAAACCCTTAAGGTTCGAACTCTGGGGTGCGCACGAAGATCTTTTCCCTACCAATTCATGCCCCGAAACCTCGTCGTGATTCTAAGCTAGCCCGATGAACAACACAAGGGACACAAGATTTATATAGGTTTAGGCCACCGTTGTGGTGTAATACCCTACTCATGTGTGTGGTGTGGTGGATTGCCTCTTGGGCTGATGATGAATAGTACAGAGGAAGAACAGCCTCACGAGGGGTGTTCTTGTGATGGTGGTATGCGGATCCACCCCTCCTACTGTGGTGGCTATCTCTATTTATAGAGGCTCTGGTACTCTTCCCAAATATTGAGCAGGAAGGGAGCCAACAACGGCCCATTTTGAAAGGGGACAGCTAGTACAAGCTATCCTGAATAAAGGTGGTCTTCGACTGCCAAAGGCACTGGTGATGACGCCGCCCTGGGCTCCACGGTGACCTCTGTCCTGCCGTCCTACTGGTCTTGGTCTTGTTGCACCAATATGGAAACCTTTGCTTGATGCCTCGGTACTCCATGACTGCGCTTTCCCCCTTTGCACCAAAGAGGAAACGAGGACACTATGCCGGCTGGCGCCGGCTTGATCTAGATCGTCATGGTTTGCATCATGAGCACCTCGCGAGGTACCCCTTGCCTTGATCTCTCCGCCTCCTCGCGAGCCTGCCTGGTGAGGCCGCCCCTGAGGAGGCCTTGTGCCATCCGCCCCGCGAGGCTTGGCCCCTCGCGAGGGTCTTGAACTTGGGTTGATGAAGACGGGTCATACTGGGCCGCTGCTGAGCCACGCCACAGGCCGCAGGCAGGCAAGTGTGGGGACACCCGTTCCCAGAACGCCGATAGTAGCCCCCGGGCCCAAGGCGTGCTCGGACATGGCTTAGCAGCGAAGCCAAACGGCAAGTGCGGAGCGCCGCGGGCCCCAACAGCCTGCAGCCTTGGTCGCCGCGTGGCAGTTGATGGGACGTGGGCGTCTCCGCTTCCCCACGCTGCCTCGGCAACTCCCTGATTTGATGGGTCCCCGCTACATGAAAAAAGAGTCATCATTGCCTGTGATCGTGGAGAGGGGCGAGGGGCTATAAATGGAGAGGGGCGGAAGCCTCCATTGTCCATCTCTTCTTGCTCCGCCTGCTTCTTCTCCTTCCTCGCTCTGATTGCTTGCAGCGTCCCATGGTGCCCGTGAAGAGGTTCTCGGCCGCGGAAAAAGGGAAGGCTCGCCAGGAAGGGCCTGGCTCTCCTCCGCCCAAGCGCGGCCATGGTCGTCCCCACAAGCATCCCGCGACTCCTGTCGTGGCTCCTCATGGTCGCGGTGGTGGCTCTCTGCGCGGTGGTGGCCTGTAACGCCCCGGATCCGATGCGCCAGGTGTCTTCCAGCTGCTCGTCTTTGCTGCCATGTCATTTGCTTGCGTGTTGCATTTTGCCATGTCATCATCTGCATTTCATCTGCATGTTTTTCAAAACCTGCATCCGTTCGGGTGCCACCGGTTCTCTCCGTTGTCCATTCTGAGCACAGCCACACTCGCACGCGCCCATCGCCCCTCTCAGACCTTGTTTCATGAGCGGAAGAAAAATGATCTCGGAATGGGTTGAAACTTGGTGTGCAGTCTTGTTATTGCGTAGGTAGACCGCTTGTCAAATTTCGTCGCGTTCGGAGTCCATTTGATAGCCCAACCGTTAAATTTATAGCGGCATCGTTGCCGGTCAAACGTCGGACGTTTTCAGTCTCCGGAAATAGCTGTCGGGCTGCATTCCTCCTCTTTCTTCTCAGCCCAACCCCTCTTCACAGCCCACTAGTCAGCCCACCTAGGCCTACATAACACCCCCTCTCGATCGGATCCGTCGGATCACGATCAGTGGCTCTAAATCCACCCCTAGACCCAAACCCTAGCAAAACTGCTATATATAGCAGCCCCCCTTGCCATTTTTGGGCATCTCTATCCCTCCACCTACCTCTTGCCTCCCCCTCCTCAGAATCCGCGCGGACCTCTTCCCCGCTGCCACTTGTCGCCGCCAGCCGCCACCTGCGCCACCGGACGTGGCCAATCGCGTAGAGGAGCCGCTCGCTCCCTGTGCCCGTTGGCCTCGTCGAACACGTGGGCCGACCCGACCTCCCCTCCGGCCCAGCGCGCCTCCCAGGCCCAAGCCGGCCTTCCTCCAGCCTCCCCCGCCGACATGGGCCGAGCCCAGTGGTGAGCAACACCTAACCCCCGCCCTGTGCACACTTTGTCTATATTGCGCGCGTCTGTTTTTTTCTGGAAAACTGCCAAGTCCCTAGATTCCTGATTTATGTGTGCATCTTCATCCTGCCATAACTTCATGCTCGTTGCTCTGTTGTGTGCATATAATATACCGAAATGTTCGTTGTGAGATGCTCTTCATGTTGTTCCATTGTGCCATGCTTGTTAGATTCAATCTTGGTGCCCTAATCATCGTTGCAAGAGTGCTATATGATGTTAACCTGCTGAGACTGTTATAACTTGTTGATTTGTTATTTTTGTTGCATTTTGTGTGTGCATCCTTTGAGCATGACGTCTACATGAGTTTTGAGAAACATCATGCCATATTTACATAGGTACAATCCACGTATTTTTGTGAGTCTTGTAGTGAGTGCATCAAGCTCGTGAAGTGGGCTACTTGTTACTATTCTGCTAGGCTGTAACTTCTATATCATGATGCTATGTAAACCTGCTGCTACAAGTCATTCTATGCATAACCTGGAGATGTTCACTAAGGATGTTTTATTATACATGTCATTTTATATCCGTCCAAGCCCTTGGTTGCATTTATAGCTTTATGTAGATTGTTCATATCATGCTCCAAATTTGCTAAATAATGTTGATGTCAGCCTGTTAACATGAAGTTCAGTTTTGCCATGAGTTTTGCTAGTGATCCACGCACCCTATGACTATGCTATTGCCATGTTTAGATTCATAATTATGCCGTCTTACTGTTGGTTGACTTCACATGTGATGAAATGCTCTGTGGAGAGTGGTACAAGCTCACCAACATGCCTACTTATCGTTGTTCCTGCCATGTACTGTTATTCTGAATCTGTCATATCATTAGCCATGTTTGCATGGATGCTACCATCTTTTCTGTTGATCTTTGGAATAAGTTCAGTAAGGGAGTTTTGCTCTTTGTCTTTAGTAATAGCATGCCATGCCTTTGTTTGCCATGATACATTTCTGTAGCATGTTGTTTGATAGCTCTAAACGTTACAACCTGATGTTATTTCTGTCATGTCCAGTGAATTTATGCCAAGTATATGAAATTGTTATTATTTGCAATATTGCCATGTCCTTTTGATCATGTTCTGGTGGTTTTTGGAGATAGATCAATGTTCATGTTTTTTTAAGCTACACCTGTACATCACTTCCATGCCAGTTATTTCCATGATGCTTGCAAGATGCCTAGTTGCTGTTTTGGACAGATTGTTGTTATATCTTGTTTGGAGTGTATGTGTTGCACCGTTGCTCCGTTTGGAGTGTGCTTTATACGAAACTTGCTTAGTTTTGCATGTAGTTTCTCCATGTCATGTTGCATACATGTTTTGAGTGTGTTTTATTGATGTTTGAATGTGTTTTGCATCAATGCCATGTTTAACTTGTTTTGCTCATATCTTCTAGGCCGTAGCTCCGAACTAAATGAACTTTATATGTAACTTGACTAGAATTTCGTGTAGATAATCTTGGTGTGTCTTAACTTGCTGTTTAACAACTTGAACATAAGGTTTATTCAGTTCTGGACCAATTTCGAAATTGCATATGAGGACTTACTGGATTAGTTCTATGTTGTTTCCGGCCTCATTTAAACTTGCTTTGATGTGTTGCTCTTGTATGCATCATCTCTTGCCATGAGTAGCATCATATAGCCTTTGTCGTGCATCATACTTGGTTCAGCATCATGCCATGTCTATGTGTTGTGTGTTTACCTTGTTGTTTGCTTCTTTCCGGTTGTGCTCCTTCTCATTAGTTCTTGTTTCGTTGCGATCGTGAGGATTCGTTCGTCTACACTTGGTTCTTCTTCGTGGATTCATCTTCTTCATGGACTCATTCTTCTTCCTAGCGGGATTTCAGGCAAGATGACCATTACTCTAGATCTCACTACTATCATTGCTATGCTAGTTGCTTCGGTCTATCACTATGTTGCGCTACCTATCATTTGTTCTTCAAGCCTCCCAAATTGCCATGTCAGCCTCTAACCTTTTTCACCCTTCCTAGCAAACCATTGCTTGGCTATGTTACCGCTTTTGCTCAGTCCCTCTTATAGCATTCTTAGTTGCAGGTGAAGTTGAAGATTGCTCCATGATGGACAGGATTATGTTGGGATATCACAATATCTCTTATTTAATTAATGCACGTATATACTTGGTAAAAGGTGGAAGGCTCGGCCTTATGCCTGGTGTTTTGTTCCACTCTTGCCGCCTTAGTTTCCGTCATACCGGTGTTATGTTCCTTGATTTTGCATTCCTTACGCGGTTGGGTGATTTATGGGACCCCCTTGACAGTTCGCTTTGAATAAAACTCCTCCCACAAGGCCCAACCTTGGTTTTACCATTTGCCTACCTAAGCCTTTTTCCCTTGGGTTTCCGGAGCCCGAGGGTCATCTTTATTTAACCCCCCGGGCCAGTGCTCCTTCGAGTGTTGGTCTGAATCGAGCAGCCTGCGGGGCCACCACGGGGAAACTTGAGGGTTGGTTTTACTCGTAGCTTGTCTCATTCGTTGTGCCCTGAGAACGAGATATGTTCAGCTCCTATCGAGATTTGACGGAACATCGGGCGGCTTTGCTGGTCTTGTTTTACCATTGTCGAAATGTCTTGTAACCGGGATTCGAGACTGATCGGGTCTTCCTAGGAGAAGGAATATCCTTCATTGACCGTGAGAGCTTGTGATGGGCTAAGTTGGGACACCCCTGCAGGGTATAAACTTTCGAGAGCCGTGCCCGTGGTTATTTGGCAGATGGGAATTTGTTAATATCCGGTTGTAGGGAACTTGACACTTGACTTAATTAAAACGCATCAACCGCTTGTGTACCTGTGATGGTCTCTTTTCGGCGGAGTCCGGGAAGTGAACACGGTCTTTGTGTTATGATTCTGCGTAAGTAGTTTAAGGATCACTTCTTGATGACTTCTAGCTTCTTGACCGTTCCGTTTCTTATCTTCCCGCTCTTATTTGCGTATGTTAGCCACCATATATGCTTAGTCGCTGTTGCAACCTCACCACTTTACCCCTTCCATACCCATTAAGCTTTGCTAGTCTTGATACCCATGGTAATGGGATTGCTGAGTCCTCATGGCTCACAGATTACTACAACAACAGTTGCAGGTATAGGTTTTGCGATGATCATGACGCGAGAGCGACGTTACTTGTTTTGGAGTTCTTCTTCTGCTTCCTCTTTGATGAAGGGATAGGTTCCAGGTCAGTAGCCTGGGCTAGCAGGGTGGATGTCGTCTGTTTGTGTTTCATCTATAGTCGAATGTTGCTCTTATGTATGATGATGTTGTATTTGTGTGGCATTGTATGCCTCTTGTATGTATCCCCAACTATTATGTAATGGTACAATGTAATGATATCCACCTTGCAAAAGTGTCTCCAATATGCGCTTCTATCCTTGGTGGGACCTTCGAGTTACTTTAGGATAGGGTCGCATATTGGGCGTGACATGGCCGCCGGAATCGAAGCAGGCCAGTCGGTGAAGGAAGGCGTGCCGTGGTGGCGCGGCCTCCCCGGTCGCGCTTTCACTCGGCAGAGGTGCTGCCGGAGTTTGTTGTGTGGTCGGCCGACCCGGCCGGCAACTGGCTCTAGCTCCCTCGCTTCTTCACCGGCAAACTGCCAGCCACTGGCCCCGGCGGGCTTTGGCTGCTGGCGGACGGCTGCTGCAGCAGGGCCTCCTGGGTCGCGGTGGAGATATCTATCGCCGGGAACGTAGCCCTGGCCCCAGGCTGGCAGACCTTTTCCCGCGCGCGTGGCCTGGGCCGGCGGTGCACCCTCCACTTCAAGTTTGATGGCGACGCGACCCTCTACGTGAGTGTGTTCGGAGAAGATGGCCACCGTGTTGGGTGCTACCCTAAAGACGATGACGGCGACGAGTTGCTTGGCCTTGGCGACGGTCGTGACGAGGGCGAAGGCGAATCCGCAGCTCGCCGAGCTTCAGCGGCTCCTCCTCCGGTGACAGCTCCTCCAGCGGTGGCCGCGATCAGCCACCATGTCGCCGCGCCCGCTTGGAGGGCGGTAGTGGTCGTCCCGTCGCCGCGCCCCGGTGAAGCGCGAGGCGGGGTCTGATTGAGCTCGGGAGGACGATGCGGATCCCTCCTCACGAGCTGTCGCAGGGAGCGTGCATTTTTATTTTGTTTTTCTCCTTTCCTGCATTGAGAGAGAGAGAAGTATGGGGCCCCATGGCGGCATGCAACAGACTATGATCCCTATTATCGTGCTATATTTATCATCCCTCTGCTATGTTATGGTGTTGCGATTATGTGCATGCGCGTAGGAACAACTTAGATCAGGATGTTTGGAGTAGTTTTCGCCTCGTGAGGTACCTGCTCGAGGCCTCGCCGGGCGTCTTAAGATCTGCAAAGATTAGTTGGGAGAATAGTTTCCGAACCTTGGTCGCGAGGGTTGCCGGCTTAGGGTCGGCGCTTTGTGTCACGATGCCCGTGGGGCACGGACCGGGAGGGGTGCTCCCGCAGTGAACTTGAATGTGGGAGCCTCGCGAAAACCAGGCGAGAAAGGGCTCACGAGGGCACCCACGTAGCCCCCTCACGAGGTTGCAAGAGAGAAAGAGTGAGCAAGACAAAAGCCGAAAACAGAGAACAGGGGCAGAAGATGGCAAACAACACTAGAAGCAACTTCAATAAAGGTTCAAACAAGGGAGAACAAGCCAACTGTGGAAAGCAAATGAAAAGCCGCGTCCGGCTCCTAGTCTAGTCTTCGACGTCTTCTCACTAGCGCGGAGCTAAGTGCTACCACTAGACGTCGGCAGGAACCCCCGAGGCCCAAGGGCGGCACTATGGAGACTCCAGGGCATGTACAACCCCAACTCATTATTACGTGAGAGTGTCACGGGCGGCGAGCTTCACAGGCACTGGGCCTTTTTTACAGGCACCAGGCCTTTCTTGGGGCGGCGAGCTTCACAGGCACCCAACCTTCTTCACAGGCACTGGGCCTTTCTTGGAGCGGCGAGCTTCACAGGCATTGGTCCTTCTTCACACGCACTGGGCCTTCCTTCAAGGGTAGAATCTCCGGAGGTATTGAATGTTCCAAGTGTTTGGGATGGGCACCCCCTCCTGAGTCTCCAGGCGCGTGGCGCTAGGCCTGGAAACATGAACAGCCTTGAACGGGCCCTCCCACATGGGCGAGAGCTTGTGCAACCCTTCCCTAGAGAGCAACCGCCTGAGCACAAGGTCACATACCTCGAGGCGGATGTTGTGACAATGATACCGCCGTAGCGCCTGCTGGTATCTTGCTGCTCGTAGCGCGGCTTCTCGACAGTGCTCTTCCCATAGCACGAGGTCCATCCCTTGCATGGCGTCCTGTTGCGCTTCATCAAATGCTAGGAACCGTGTGGAGTGACGCCTGACCTCGTGAGGGAGGACCGCCTCTGCTCCGTAGACGAGGAAGAATGGGGTCTCGCCAGTCGACTTGGTGGCGGTAGTGCGGATGGACCACAGCACGGACTGGAGCTCGTCATACCAGCCCCTGCCGCAGGCCTCCAGCTTCTTCTTGAAGATCCTGGTTTTGAGGCCTTTCAGGACCTCTGTGTTGGCATGCTCGGCCTGGCCGTTACTCCGGGGGTGTGCCACCGAAGCGTAGCATATCTGCGTTCCAAGGTAAGCACAATATGTTTTGAAGAGATTGCTGGTGAACTGCGAACCGCTGTTGGTGATGATGCAATTAGGGACCCCGAATCGGCTCACGAGGCCCTTGATGAACTTGACTGCAGAACCAGCTGGGATGGTGCGGACGGCTTCCACCTCCGCCCACTTGGTGAACTTGTCGATGGCGACGTAGAGGTAGTGGTAGCCCCCAGGCGCTCAAGGAAAACGGGCCCAAGATATACAGCCCCCAGACCGCGAACGGCCATGAGAGTGGAATGGTCTGCAGGCCCTGAGCTGGCTGATGGATCTGCTTGTCATGGAATTGGCAGGCTTCGCAAGCCTTCACCAACTCGATTGCGTCGTTGAGTGCCGTAGGCTAGTACAACCCGCTGCGAAACGCCTTGCCGACGAGGGTCTGTGATGACGAGTGGTGTCCGCAATCTCTGCTGTGTATGTCAGCCAGCAGCTCCTTCCCCTGCTCCCTGGAGATGCAACGCAGTGAAACATCATTTGGCCGCTTTCGGTAGAGCTCTCCGTCTTGGATGCAGTAGGTCGTGGCCTGCCGGGCCACGCATTCTGCGTCCTCCTCTCTCTGGTAGCGTCCCTTGCATCAGGTAGTCATTGAATTCCGTAGTCCAGTATCCCTCCTGAGGCTCCAGCGCTAGGAGTAAGCGTGCTCCCGAGGTCGGGCCACAGGCCGGGGCTCCTGTGGCAGGTGGCTGAGGGAGGTCCTCCCGAGGTTGCGCCGTGATTGATAGTGAAGGTGCTGCCGATGGCTTGAAGAGCCCTTCCTCGAAAATGCCAGGCTCCTGAGGCAGCCGCCTGGATGCCCATCTGGCGATGTCATCAGCCTCTTGATTGGTGCCGCGGGGCACGTGCTGTAGCTCCAGCCCCCAAGACTGCTTTTCCATCCTGCGCACCTCCGCAAGATACGCTTCCATGTGCTCGCCCTTTGGCTCGTACACCTTGTTGGAGAAGTTGACGAGGAGCTGTGAATCACCCCTAATGATGAGGCGCTTTACCCCCAATGTTGCTGCAGCTTTCAAGCCTTCCATGAGGCCCTCGTATTCTGCTATGTTCACTACAAAAAATACACTTCCGTGATGATACGTGTTTGTCACAGTAGGTCGCGTTTTTTGTCATGCATGTACATGCATGACAAATTTATGACAGAATCAAGATAGTCATACCTGTGCTGTCGTAGAAGTGTTCCATGACACTACCAAAATTATCATCACGGAAGTGTCCACTTCCATGACGATAAATCGCGCGTCACAGAAGTGCTTTCGTCAAGGGTGACTGACACGTGGCATCCACCGTAATGGAACGCCGTTAAGCTATCGGGTCGGGGTTTGGATCTGATAACCCATTAACAGCCCCGACCAATGGGGATTTTCCACGTGTAAAATCATCATTGGCTGGAGGAAACACGTGTCGGCTCACCGTTGGGACAGATGTCATCCACTCATTGGACAGAAGGCGCCTATGATACATCGACACGTGGCACGGCCCAACAGAGGCCCATTCCTGTGAAAAGGCCGGCCCATTTGACTTGGTCAAAAGGTGGTGGCCCGGCCCATGTAAAGCCTGTTAACGGCCTGTTCGCATATAGCCCATTTACAGCCCACTAACCCAAGGCCCGTTACGCCCTATCCGAATTAGGCCTAGTAGCGTCATCTGGGCAACCCAATATGATTCCAGCCCGTTTTCACTTCTGGCCCATGTATGGCCCATGACGTCTTTCGGCCCATATGAGGCCCTATGTAACTCTTGGCCTATTAATGGCCCGTGGTGAAACTGGCCCGTAATGAACAGTGTATTACTTTACACCCATTAACGGCCCGTTGTGAATCTAGCCCGTAATGAACAATGTATCACTTTATACCCATTAAGGGCCCGTTATTCTGTTCGGCCGTTTCCAGCCCATGTTATCTTTCGGCCTTCTCAGTCCCCATTTATTCTTGGGCTCATTTCCAGCATTCGTTAACTTACGGCCCGTTACTGTCATTTTTTGCTTATGGGCCAAATTCAGCCCGTGGTTACAGTCGGCCCGTTTGTGGTCTGTTAACACGTTGGGCCATTTTCATAGCATCATGAAATACAGCCTATTAATGATGGCCCGTTATGGTCGGCCCATAAACGGACGATTCCAACTCTAGCCCATTTACGGCCATAATGCGGCCTGTTATTGGCCCATGTTTGGCCAATCGATCATACTGCCCGTATAAGGCCCATTGATGATACGGCCCGTAGAAGGGCAATTGTTTCTGCGGCCCGTAGAAGGCCCATTGTTTCTACGGCCCGTGGAAGGCCCACTGTTTATACGGCCCGTAGAAGGCCCACTGATTCTGCGGCCTGTAGGTTCAGTGTCGCTACAGTAAATATTAGCCCATGGTTATTGTGGCCTAGTTTTAAAAAATAGGTTATTGCAGCCACTAGCAAACCGCAGAAAAAGAACTGAACTAACTAAAAGCAAACAAATAAACAAGACAACAAGGAAATAAATAAGCAAGCAACTTACACTAGGCTATCACGGCTATTACACATATTACATCCACTGGGCATCAAAGTTCGCCACCAGTGCAAATATAGGGAACACAGCAGCATATAAATGCCGCAGCAAAACAATTCCAGAACTAAAACCACTTCAGAAGAGCTCAAGAAACAATATCCTAGGTACCCATAATGCTGGCAAGATGCTTAGCAAGCTTATTAACTTTCTCTTGTTTGGCGCTTAAGTCCTCCAGCACCTGCTGTTGCACCAGAAAGTATGCATCTGAATTCTGCAGGGACTTCCTCAGTCCTTTGGCTTCCTGTCGCATAACATCTGATCGATGTCTTTCAACTTGAAGTTGATACTCAAGAAGCCGAACTGATTCAGGCAACGAGTTCAAAGAGCTGGTGCCAGCAGTGGTAGCCAGTAACTCGAACACTACATCAAGACATGACTTTGGGGTTGTCTCAGTGTCCTCAATATAGTTTTTATCAGCTTTCTTGGAGACCAACAGGGATGTCTCACTATCTTGAACCTTATCTGCATTACTTCCTTTACCATTGCATAACAGGGTACTCTTCTCCAATATTTTATCCCTGTTCTAAAAGAGAAACAAACAAACACATCTCAGGTTTACAATGTAGTATATGAGACTCATTTTGGTAAACCAGTTTAGTAGTAAGGTGGACAGGATAACAACATAAAACAAGCATATATCTATGTAGTATGGTCAATGCATGATCTATATCATTCTAGTTTATGTTGCCAAATCAAGATAGATACAGTTCGAATCATATCTATTTAAGACAAAGCAGCATAGATAGAATATAAGTGTGGGAAACTACACTGCAATAACAACACTTGTAATGTGCATGGCATGAGAACATACCTGTTTATTCAATTAAAACTGAAATCAACATAGAGCAAGTTACGACAGCAAAACAGCCAAACACGTTGAAGAAATAGGTTTAAAACATACCTGTTGCGCCATTGGAGTTTCAATTGCATCCTTCAAATTTTTAATTGGTTGGTATCAGTAAATACAGTGATGCAAGAGCAAAGTAGTATGAACCATAGCTACGGAACCTAACCTAAGAACAATTCTTCTTCTGCTTTAAGCATTGACTTCGGGTTCAAGTGGTGGTCCTCGTGATTTGGGCACTGCAGTTGCCTTACTAACTGCTCGTGTTTGGGTGCTCTGTGGTGGAGACGGTGTTGTGTCAACGGGAACTGGGTGTCTATCTGCTGGGGTTGGGGTTAGAAGGGGTGTAGCTGGTTCTCTGTCCAACTGGGTAGGGGTACAATCTGCGTCAGTGTGGGTTATGTGTGGTGGGGCTGATTCTTGGGCAAGTACAACCATGGTTCTATCTGCACCGACAGGTAGCACGATCTTTTCTAAAGACCGTGCTTTTACTCCCACAGATACTGCCATCACCCCGTCCAATTGAAATGGCTGATAAACAAGAAAAGTAATTGAACGTACAGACATTGTATGATAGACAGGTGCAATGGATAGTAGGGAAGAAAACAGGGCATGAAATAATTCACATTATGTTGTCTAAGCAAACAGAATAGCAGGACATAATTTCACATATATGATGGCAAATTAAACAAGATAGCATGACACAATTTCACATGTATGATGGCTAACTAAACATGATAGAATGACATACTTCAAAATATGATGACTATGTAAGCAGGATGACATGATATAACTATACGATGTGTCTATTAAAGTGGTTGGCATGCCATAAATCAAAAAACATGCCGTCGATGGAAACACGATGGCATGATATAATTCACGGATAGAATGACATAATTTAAAATATGATGACTATGTAAACAGGATGAGATGATATAACTATATTATGTCTTTAGAAAATGGGTTGGCATGCCATAATTCAGATACATGCTGTCTATGTAAACATCATGGCATGACATAATTCAAATATATGATTTATATACTAAGGAAGTGAGCAGAGGGCAATTGCATATATGATGTGTCAACTAAGGAGATGGCATTTAATATTGTGTATATGATGTAAAAAATAAGCATTGCAATACAACATATGCATTATATGAGTAATATAACCCTGCCAAGTTTGAGCATACACCTCAGGGGGATAATAGGACTAGTCATCTGCCTCTAAATCCTCTTCTGAAGAGCTATCTGTAACCAGCAAGATATCTGCTTCAGCAGGTAGCATTGTCTGCTCTGAAGACCTTGTTTTCACTCCAGATTTCTCCATCACCAATTCAAATGGCTGATGCACAGGAAGAGCAGTTGAATATACAAACATTGTCGACAAAAGCAATGAGAAATACAAAAAAAGTACGACATGATATAATTCACATATATGACGCTTGCCTAAACAGCATGGCATTTCATAATTCACATACACAATGCCTTGCAACAAGATAACATTGCATAATTCACATGTATAATGTCTTGCAACAAGATGGCATTGCATAATTCACATATATGGTAATTAGACACTAAACATGTGGCATTCACACAAAGCATGTCTAAACTAAGCAAATGACATAGCAATGCAAGATACCATACGCACGATATGAGTAACATAACCCTGCCAAGTTAGGGCATGCACCTCAGGGGGGAAATATGACTAGTCATCTGTCTTTGAATCCTCCTCTAAGGAGCTATCGGTAACCAGCAAGACATGCGCTTCGTCAGATAGCATTGTCTGCTCTGAAGACCTTGTTTCCACTCCAGATTTTTCCATGACCGTGCCGAATGGCTGATGCATAGGAAGAGTAATTGAATGTACTAAAATTGTTGACAAATTTAACACATAATAAAAAAATGATGGCATGATATAATTCACATATAAGATGACTGGCTAACCAGGGTGGCATTGCAAAATTCAGATATATGATGCCTGGCTAGACAAGATGGCATTGCACGATTCACATATATGATAAAGAAACTAAATAGATGGCATTGACACAAAGCATGTCTAAACTAAGCAGATGACATCTTTAATGTATACAGTAAGCAATGCAAGGCACCATATGCATGATATTACCAACATCAGCATGCCAAGTTAGAGTGAAGACCTCATGGGGTAAATAGGAGTGGTCTTCTCCTTCTGAATCCCCCTCAGAACAGTTATCTTCCTCTTGATTACGATCCAAAATGGGTGGAGGGGGGCTGCCTTTGCGCCCACCATGGAACGACGTCTGCATGAAATTTTATTGCCACGCAAGGCTCGTCTCTTTTGCTCTACATGATCAGTTCCATTGTGTACAATAACTAGCATGCATAGGAATGAAACATAGTGAGATTATGTAAGGAGTGTTGGAAATATGCCCTAGAGGCAATAATAAATTGATTATTATTATATTTCCTTGTTCATGATAATCGTTTATTATCCATGCTAGAATTGTATTGATAGGAAACTCAGATACATGTGTGGATACATAGACAACACCATGTCCCTAGTAAGCCTCTAGTTGACTAGCTCGTTAATCAATAGATGGTTACGGTTTCCTGACCATGGACATTGGATGTCGTTGATAACGGGATCACATCATTAGGAGAATGATGTGATGGACAAGACCCAATCCTAAGCCTAGCACAAGATCATGTAGTTCGTATGCTAAAGCTTTTCTAATGTCAAGTATCATTTCCTTAGACCATGAGATTGTGCAACTCCCGGATACCGTAGGAGTGCTTTGGGTGTGCCAAACGTCACAACGTAACTGGGTGGCTATAAAGGTACACTACGGGTATCTCTGAAAGTGTCTGTTGGGTTGGCACGAATCGAGATTGGGATTTTGTCACTCCGTGTAAACGGAGAGGTATCTCTGGGCCCACTCGGTAGGACATCATCATAATGTGCACAATGTGACCAAGGGGTTGATCACGGGATGATGTGTTACGGAACGAGTAAAGAGACTTGCCGGTAACGAGATTGAACAAGGTATCGGTATACCGACGATCGAATCTCGGGCAAGTACCATACCGCTAGACAAAGGGAATTGTATACGGGATTGATTGAGTCCTTGACATCGTGGTTCATCCGATGAGATCATCGTGGAACATGTGGGAGCCAACATGGGTATCCAGATCCCGCTGTTGGTTATTGACCGGAGAACATCTCGGTCATGACTACATGTCTCCCGAACCCGTAGGGTCTACACACTTAAGGTTCGATGACGCTAGGGTTATAAAGGAAGTTTGTATGTGGTTACCGAATGTTGTTCGGAGTCCCGGATGAGATCCCGGACGTCACGAGGAGTTCCGGAATGGTCCGGAGGTAAAGATTTATATATAGGAAGTCCTGTTTCGGCCATCGGGACAAGTTTCGGGGTCATCGGTATTGTACCGGGACCACCGGAAGGGTCCCGGGGGCCCACCGGGTGGGGCCACCTGCCCCGGGGGGCCACATGGGCTGTAGGGGGTGCGCCTTGGCCTACATGGGCCAAGGGCACCAGCCCCTAGAGGCCCATGCGCCAAGATATAGGAAAAAGGGGAGAGTCCTAAAGGGGGAAGGCACCTCCGAGGTGCCTTGGGGAGGATGGACTCCTCCCCCCTCTTAGCCGCACCCCTTCCTTGGAGGAAGGGGCAAGGCTGCGCCTCCCCCCTCTCCCCTGCCCCTATATATAGTGGAGGGGAGGGAGGGCATCCATACCTGAGCCCTTGGCGCCTCCCTCCCTCCCGTGACACCTCCTCCTCTCCCGTAGGTGCTTGGCGAAGCCCTGCAGGATTGCCACGCTCCTCCATCACCACCACGCCGTTGTGCTGCTGCTGGATGGAGTCTTCCTCAACCTCTCCCTCTCTCCTTGCTGGATCAAGGCGTGGGAGACATCGTCGAGCTGTACGTGTGTTGAACGCGGAGGTGCCGTCCGTTCGGCACTAGGATCATCGGTGATCTGAATCACGACGAGTACGACTCCATCAACCCCGTTCACTTGAACGCTTCCGCTTAGCGATCTACAAGGGTATGTAGATGCACTCCCCTTTCTACTCGTTGCTGGTCTCTCCATAGATAGATCTTGGTGTTACGTAGGAAAATTTTGAATTTCTGCTACGTTCCCCAACAGTGGCATCATGAGCTAGGTCTATTGCGTAGATTCTTTGCACGAGTAGAACACAAAGTAGTTGTGGGCGTCGATATTGTTCAATATGCTTGCCGTTACTAGTCTTATCTTGATTCGGCGGCATCGTGGGATGAAGCGGCCCGGACCAACCTTACACGTACGCTTACGTGAGACCGGTTCCACCGACAAACATGCACTAGTTGCATAAGGTGGCTGGCGGGTGTCTGTCTCTCCCACTTTAGTCGGATCGGATTCGATGAAAAGGGTCCTTATGAAGGGTAAATAGCAATTGGCATATCACGTTGTGGTTCATGCGTAGGTAAGAAACGTTCTTGCTAGAAACCCATAGCAGCCACGTAAAACATGCAAACAACAATTAGAGGACGTCTAACTTGTTTTTGCAGGGTATGCTATGTGATGTGATATGGCCAAAAAGGATGTGATGAATGATATATGTGATGTATGAGATTGATCATGTTCTTGTAATAGGAATCACGACTTGCATGTCGATGAGTATGACAACCGGCAGGAGCCATAGGAGTTGTCTTTATTTATTGTATGACCTGCGTGTCATTGAAAACGCCATGTAATTACTTTACTTTATTGCTAACCGGTAGCCATAGTAGTAGAAGTAATAGTTGGCGAGGCAACTTCATGAAGACACGATGATGGAGATCATGATGATGGAGATCATGGTGTCATGCCGGTGACGATGATGATCATGGAGCCCCGAAGATGGAGATCAAAAGGAGCAAAGTGATGATGGCCATATCATGTCACTATTTGATTGCATGTGATGTTTATCATGTTTATACATCTTATTTGCTTAGAACGACGGTAGTAAATAAGATGATCCCTTACAACAATTTCAAGAAGTGTTCTCCCCTAACTGTGCACCGTTGCGACAGTTCGTGTTTCGAAGCACCACGTGATGATCGGGTGTTAGATTCTAACGTTCACATACAACGGGTGTAAGACAGATTTACACACGCGAAACACTTAGGGTTAACTTGACGAGCCTAGCATGTACAGACATGGCCTCGGAACACGGAGACCGAAAGGTCGAACATGAGTCGTATAGAAGATACGATCAACATGAAGATGTTCACCGATGATGACTAGTCCGTCTCACGTGATGATCGGACACGGCCTAGTTTGACTCGGATCATGTAATCACTTAGATGACTAGAGGGATGTCTATCTGAGTGGGAGTTCATAAGATGAACTTAATTATCCTGAACATAGTCAAAAGGTTTTTGCAAATTATGTCGTAGCTCACGCTATAGTTCTACTGTTTAGATATGTTCCTAGAGAAAAATTAGTTGAAAGTTGATAGTAGCAATTATGCGGACTAGGTCCGTAAACTGAGGATTGTCCTCATTGCTTCATAGAAGGCTTATGTCCTTAATGCACCGCTCAGTGTGCTGAACCTCGAACGTTGTCTGTGGTTGTTGCGAACATCTGACATACACGTTTTGATAACTACGTGATAGTTCAGTTAAACGGTTTAGAGTTGAGGCACCAAAGACGTTTTTGAAACATCGCGAAACATATGAGATGTTTTGAGGGCTGAAATTGGGATTTCAGGCTCGTGCCCATGTCAAGAGGTATAAGACCTCCGATGACTTTCTTAACCTGCAAACTAAGGAGAAAAGCTCAATTGTTGAGCTTGTGCTCAGATTGTCTGAGTACAACAATCATTTGAATCGAGTGGGAGTTGATCTTCCAGATAAGACAGTGATGGTTCTCCAAAGTCATTGCCACCAAGCTGTTAGAGCTTCGTGATGAACTATAACATATCAGGGATAGATATGATGATCCTTGAGGTATTCGCGATGTTTGACACCGCGAAAGTAGAAATCAAGAAGGAGCATCAATTGTTGATGGTTGGTGAAACCACTAGTTTCAAGAAGGGCAAGGGCAAGAAGGGATACTTCATGAAACGGCAAATCAGCTGCTGCTCTAGTGAAGAAACCCAAGGTAAAACCCAAACCCGAGACTAAGTGCTTCTGTAATAAGGGGAACAACCACTAGAGCAGAATTACCCTAGATACTTGGTAGATAAGAAGGCTGGCAAGGTCGATAGAAGTATATTGGATATACATTGTGTTAATGTGTACTTTGCTAGTACTCCTAGTAGCACCAGGGTATTAGATACCGGTTCGGTTGCTAAGTGTTAGTAACTCGAAACAAAAGGCTACGGAATAAACGGAGACTAGCTAAAGGTGAGCTGACGATATGTGTTGGAAGTTTTTCCAAGCTTGATATGATCAAGCATCGCACGCTCCCTCTACCAAAGAGATTGGTGTTAAACCTAAATAATTGTTATTTGGTGTTTGCGTTGAGCATAGACATGATTGGATTACGTCTATCGCAATACGGTTATTCATTTAAGGAGAATAATGGTTACTCTGTTTATTTGAATAATACCTTCAATGGTCTTACACCTAAAATGAATGGTTTATTAAATCTCGATCGTAGTGATACACATGTTCATGCCAAAAGATAGTAATGATAGTACCACCTACTTGTGGCACTGCCACGTAAGTCATATCGGTATAAAACGCATGAAGAAGCTCCATATTGATGGATCTTTGGGCTCACTCGTTTTTGAAAAGTTTGAGACATGCGAACCATGTCTATTGGTGTATATGCATGAAGAAACTCCATGCAAATGGACCGTTTTGACTCACTTGATTTTGAATCACTTGGGACATGCAAATCATACCACATGGGCAAGATGACTGAAAAGCCTCGTTTTCAGTAAGATGGAACAAGATAGCAACTTGTTGGAAGTAACACATTTTGATGTGTGCAGTCCAATGAGTGCTGAGGCATGCAGTGAATATCGTTATGTTCTTACTTCACAGATGATTCGAGTAGATGTTGAGTATATTTACTTGATGAATCACGAGTCTGAATTATTGAAAGGTTCAAGTAATTTTAGTGTGAAGTTGAAAGATCGTCGTGACAAGAGGATAAAAGATCTATGATATGATCATAGAGATGAATATCTGAATCACGAGTTTGGCACAGAATTAAGACATTGTGGAAATTGTTTCACAACTGATACAGCCTGGAACACCATAGTGTGATGGTGTGTCCAAACGTCATAGTTGCACCCTATTGGATATGGTGCATACCATGATGTCTCTTATCGAGTTACCACTATCGTTCATGGGTTAGGCATTAGAGACAACCACATTCACTTTAAATAGGGCACCACGTAATTCCGTTGAGACGACACCGTTTGGAGAAACCTAAGTTGTCATTTTTTAAAGGTTTGGGGCTGTGACGCTTATGTGAAAAAGTTTCAGGATTGATAAGCTCGAACCCAAAGCGGATAAAATACATCTTCATAGGACACCCAAAACAGTTGGGTATACCTCCTAATTCAGATCCGAAAGCAATATGAATTGTTTCTAGAATCGGGTCCTTTCTCGAGGAAAGGTTTCTCTCGAAAGAGTTGAGTGGGAGGATGGTGGAGACTTGATGAGGTTATTGAACCATCACTTCAACCAGTGTGTAGCAGGGCACAGGAAGTTGTTCCCGTGGCACCTACACCAATTGAAGTGGAAGCTTATGATATTGATCATGAAGTTTCGGATCAAATCACTGCCGTACCTCATAGGGTGACAAGGATACGTACTACTTCAGAGTGGTACGGTAATCCTGTCTTGGAAGTCATGTTGCTAGACAACAATGAACCTACGAGCTATGGAGAAGCGATGGTGGGCCCGGATTCCGATAAATGGCTCAAGGCCATAAAACCCGAGAGAGGATCCATGTATGAAAACAAAGTGTAGACTTTGGAAGAACTACTCGATGGTCGTAAGGCTGTTGAGTACAGATGGATTTTGAAAGGAAGACAGACAATGATGGTAAGTGTCACCATTGAGAAAGCTCGACTTGTCGTTAAGATGTTTTTCGAGAAGTTCAAGGAGTTGACTACGATGAGACTTTCTCACTCGTAGCGATGCTAAGAGTCTGTTGGAATTATATTAGCAATTACTGCATTATTTATGAAATCTTGCAGATAGGATGTCAAAACATTGTTTCCTCGACGATTCTTGAGGAAAGGTTGTATGTGATACAACCGGAAGGTTTTGTCCATCCTGAAATATGCTAATAAGTATGCAAAGCTCCAGCAATCCTTCTGAGGACTGGAGTGATCATCTCGGAGTTGGAATGTATGCTCTGATGATGATCAAAGATTTTGGGTGTATACAAAGTTTATGAGAAACTTGTATTTCCAAAGAAGTGAGTGGGAGCACTATAGAATTTCTGATGAGTATATGTTGTTGACATATTAATGATCAGAAATGACGTAGAATTTCTGGAAAGCATATAGGGTTATTTGGAAAGTGTTTTCAATGGAAAACCTGGATTAAGCTACTTGAACATTGAGCATCAAGATCTATAAGGATAGATCAAAACGCTTAATAGTACTTTCAAATGAGCACATGCCTTGACGTGATCTTGAAGGTGTTCAAGATGGATCAGTCAAAGAAGGAGTTCTTGCCTGAGTTGTAAGGTATGAAGTTAAGACTTAAAGCTCGACCATGGCAGAATAGAGAGAAAGGAACGAAGGTCGTCCCCTATGCTTAAGACATAGGCTCTACAGTATGCTATGTTGTGTACCGCACCTGAAGTGTGCTTTACCATGAGTCAGTCAAGGGGTACAAGAGTGATCCAAGAATGGATCACAGGACAGCGGTCAAAGTTATCCTTAGTAACTAGTGGACTAAGGAATTTTCTCAATTATGGAGGTGGTAAAAGAGTTCGTCGTAAAGGGTTACGTCGATGCAAGCTTAACACCTATCCGGATAGCTCTGAGTAGAGATACCGGATACGTATAATGGAGCAACAATTTAGAATAGCTCCAAGTAGAACAGTTATTTGGAATAGCTCCAAATAGAACGTGGTAGCTGCATCTAGGAGATGACATAGAGATTTGTAAAGCACACACGGATCTGAAAGGTTCAGACCCGTTGACTATAACCTCTCTCACAAGCATAACATGATCAAACCCAGAACTCATCGAGTGTTAATCACATGGTAAATGTGAACTAGATTATTGACTCTAGTAAACTCTTTGGGTGTTAGTCACATGGGGATGTGACCTTGAGTGTTAATCACATATCGATGTGAACTAGATTATTGACTCTAGTGCAAGTGGGAGACTGTTGGAAATATGCCCTAGAGGCAATAATAAATTGATTATTATTATATTTCCTTGTTCATGATAATCGTTTATTATCCATGCTAGAATTGTATTGATAGGAAACTCAGATACATGTGTGGATACATAGACAACACCATGTCCCTAGTAAGCCTCTAGTTGACTAGCTCGTTAATCAATAGATGGTTACGGTTTCCTGACCATGGACATTGGATGTCGTTGATAACGGGATCACATCATTAGGAGAATGATGTGATGGACAAGACCCAATCCTAAGCCTAGCACAAGATCATGTAGTTCGTATGCTAAAGCTTTTCTAATGTCAAGTATCATTTCCTTAGACCATGAGATTGTGCAACTCCCGGATACCGTAGGAGTGCTTTGGGTGTGCCAAACGTCACAACGTAACTGGGTGGCTATAAAGGTACACTACGGGTATCTCTGAAAGTGTCTGTTGGGTTGGCACGAATCGAGATTGGGATTTTGTCACTCCGTGTAAACGGAGAGGTATCTCTGGGCCCACTCGGTAGGACATCATCATAATGTGCACAATGTGACCAAGGGGTTGATCACGGGATGATGTGTTACGGAACGAGTAAAGAGACTTGCCGGTAACGAGATTGAACAAGGTATCGGTATACCGACGATCGAATCTCGGGCAAGTACCATACCGCTAGACAAAGGGAATTGTATACGGGATTGATTGAGTCCTTGACATCGTGGTTCATCCGATGAGATCATCGTGGAACATGTGGGAGCCAACATGGGTATCCAGATCCCGCTGTTGGTTATTGACCGGAGAACATCTCGGTCATGACTACATGTCTCCCGAACCCGTAGGGTCTACACACTTAAGGTTCGATGACGCTAGGGTTATAAAGGAAGTTTGTATGTGGTTACCGAATGTTGTTCGGAGTCCCGGATGAGATCCCGGACGTCACGAGGAGTTCCGGAATGGTCCGGAGGTAAAGATTTATATATAGGAAGTCCTGTTTCGGCCATCGGGACAAGTTTCGGGGTCATCGGTATTGTACCGGGACCACCGGAAGGGTCCCGGGGGCCCACCGGGTGGGGCCACCTGCCCCGGGGGGCCACATGGGCTGTAGGGGGTGCGCCTTGGCCTACATGGGCCAAGGGCACCAGCCCCTAGAGGCCCATGCGCCAAGATATAGGAAAAAGGGGAGAGTCCTAAAGGGGGAAGGCACCTCCGAGGTGCCTTGGGGAGGATGGACTCCTCCCCCCCTCTTAGCCGCACCCCTTTCCTTGGAGGAAGGGGCAAGGCTGCGCCTCCCCCCTCTCCCCTGCCCCTATATATAGTGGAGGGGAGGGAGGGCATCCATACCTGAGCCCTTGGCGCCTCCCTCCCTCCCGTGACACCTCCTCCTCTCCCGTAGGTGCTTGGCGAAGCCCTGCAGGATTGCCACGCTCCTCCATCACCACCACGCCGTTGTGCTGCTGCTGGATGGAGTCTTCCTCAAACTCTCCCTCTCTCCTTGCTGGATCAAGGCGTGGGAGACATCGTCGAGCTGTACGTGTGTTGAACGCGGAGGTGCCATCCGTTCGGCACTAGGATCATCGGTGATCTGAATCACGACGAGTACGACTCCATCAACCCCGTTCACTTGAACGCTTCCGCTTAGCGATCTACAAGGGTATGTAGATGCACTCCCCTTTCTACTCGTTGCTGGTCTCTCCATAGATAGATCTTGGTGTTACGTAGGAAATTTTTTGAATTTCTGCTATGTTCCCCAACAAGGAGTGGATGCACAAATCCAGAGTGATGGTAGCAAACTGTGGATAGACCCAAAACCAATGATAGCAGGCAGATAATAGCTTTAGTTAAAAAATACAGATAATGGCTCCTTTAATGTTTGTTTGCACCCAACATGAAACTCATAGTAGACACCGAAGATTAACCAGATACTATTGATTGCTGCCCCAATATGTACCTCACAACCATTTAAAAACTCAAGTTTCAGCATTAGTTTGGACCTGACTCGGAGTCTAATAGGTGAACACGATGATAATGTAGCATGTCATCATATTAAGCGACGCATAACGTAAGCAGACACGAAAGAGTGCGACCTCTCTTGCGGACCCGTGTAGTCCTCAAGGTCATCTGCTCAGTTGATGATGGTAATGCAGTTGTCGTGGCTGCCGGCAGCGGGGAAGAAGATCTAAGGCGGCGAAAGACAGTCTGGAGAGCGGATCCCTGCTGTGGTGAACCCTTCCGTCGTTGGAGAAACTGAGCTAGGGTGGAACACAGTGCTTCAGGAGCAGGACAAACCACACAAGGTTTTCTTTGACACATATCTGTAACAGAAGTAATTGAGTAAGGGCTTGTTTGAATTTGAGGATTCTAATAATGCAGGGATAGGAAATAGACAGGAATAGGATAGGAATGCACGTGCAAAACATAGAATTTAAAAACACAGGATTTCTGCCAATCTGGGTGTTTGATTCACAACAATTGGAAGATCACAGGATGCAAAAAAGCATGGTGAGATTAAGTCAAACCACAAGAAAATGTACAGTTATAATGCTATTATGCTACTATCTCTTAGTCTTGTGCTTGATTAATAGGAATATGAAAAGGAGGAGAAGTGGAAATTAGAATTCCTACGGTTTTTCTTTCAAGGAGACACTAAAGGAACAAATCCTACTGTTTTTCTTTGCTCCATTCCTTTGCACCAAATTCATGAAAAGTAGTACCATAGGAAACTGTCCAATTCTTATGTTTTTCATTCACTTTTCCTTTCAAGCACTGGTGATTCTAGTAGGCATGCTTGAGCAAGGAAAATCCTACACTAAAAAAATGTTTTTGTGCTTCTTCTATTAATTTGGACACAGGCCACTGCCATACTAGCTCAACTCCCAGGCCCATCGACAAATGCATAGCTCAAACGTGTAGAGATAAATAATGATGGCGTTCAAGAGAGTCCATCACGGATAGCTAAGTTGCCTGGTACCTCACTGCTTGTCATATAGTAGGATAAAATAATCGTATTTCCCGTTACTACGAGTGCTCAGTGGACAATATATATAACATGTAGAGTAAAAAAGAGATGCAACAAGTGTACAACCTCTTTGGCAAAGCCATGTCGATTTCAGCGTGATTGGGTTGGCCGGTGAGGATGCTCCGGCTGACTTTGCTGTTAGAGGAGGGGAAGAAGATCTTAGGCGTTTGGAGATGGAGCTCGAGGTACTGCTCCGGTGTGATGGAGGGTTTCGTCGTTGGAGCAACTCTGGTGAGTTGTACGATGCCGAGGCTGAAGCAGGACAAGAGAGACAACGAACGACGTTAACCTGAGTGGAATTCTAATAGCATCTCCAATACATGACGTAAAATACATAACCACAAAGTGCTAGATGTAAAATACATCAGCCGCTCATCTCTGAACTTAACTATCGAAACTGAACTTAACTGTCGAAACTGAACTTAACTGTCGAAACTGAACCTAATTGTCGAAACTGAATTTTGCTGTCGAAACTGAACGCACTAGCAAGGTGAGGCTACACGTCGATCAACTAACTTTTTCATCTCTGGTCAGTCGATTTTGCAACCGTTGGATACAAAATCAAGGGATTGCAGTTCATCTTCAACCTCCACCCCCCTGAGCCGCCAGCCACCACTGGCCAAACAGCAACCCCCCGCGGCCGGCGGTGCGCCACCCCTCCCGCCCCAAAAACACTCCCCACCGCCGGTCCGCCGCCACCCTGGCCATCCCTCGAGCCCCCCCCCCCCCCCGTGCAGAGCTTTTTCTCCGGCGATCCCCACGCCACCGCCCCGCCTACGCCCCGCCATCGCTGGCGACCACCGCCCCCATCCTGAACCCTAAGATAGATAGTGGGGTACCTATCCGGCGAGCCCCCTCCCTGCTGCGGCTGGTTCTTCCTTCACCCCGGCGAGCCCACCCCTTGGAAATCGACTGACCCAAAAGTCGATTCAGTCGACTGAAGTGTAGCAAAATCGGAGCAGCATCGCAAGCAAGAGCAAGAGTGAGAGCAGCAGCGTGAGCAAGAGCAATAGCAAGAGCAGACCAGGCAGGGGACCAAGAGCAAGAGCAGAGCAGCAGCGCGAGCGAGAGCTAAAGCAGCAATAGCTCCTACTGATGTGGACGTCACCGCCGAGGGAGCGACGCCGTGGAGGAAGTGGCCGGCGACGCCGTCGTGGATGGAGCCGCGCCATGTCGGCTCGGGACCGAGGGCCGGTAGCACCATGAGATTGAATCAAGAAGAAAATGTGACGGTTAGTGTACAACCTCTTTGGTGGTGCCAATTAGGCCACAACATCATCCGAGGAAATGGTGATGATGATGCTCTTCCGGTGGTGCAGGTGAAGACAGCGTTGTGGGAATGGAGGTGGCGCAAAAGACGAGGCAAATGTCGAGGCAGCTCCTCGGAGGTGGAGGACGGGGTGGCTAAACCGGCGGGACGATGAGATCGACGATGGATCCTCATCCGGTATGGTGGATGAGGGACGTCGAGGTGTTGCCGTGGACGACGTCGTCGGGGAAGAGGCTCCGGCTGGGTGGCGGACGGAGTAGGGTGTGGGGTTTCGTCGCGGGTTTTCGCGGCCTCAGTGTACGAATGGGTGGGCGGATGGGATGGCAGTGGGGACCCATGGCTTAGAGACGCGCTTGTCCGAAATGTGGGGTAAGTTACGAAAGTACCCCCCACCGATTTGAGGTGGTTCTCTCGGTTCAGGGGTACCACGGGCATTTCGCGTGTCGGGATTTCACAGGAGGTGGGAGTTTTCACACGCGTTGTAATTTCGGAATGGCAATGCGCGGGTTGAGATGGAGGGAGTTGTGGGACCACAACGAGACAAAGATATATCTTAAATATTTCGGGCTAACAAGGGGTGGGTTGAAGAGGTGGGAGTTTCGCAGCATGATAGACAGAGAAGCTAGCTTCAATTTTCGGCATAACAAGGCGCGGCTTGAAATTTTGGCAGAACAAGCTTAACGTGTACCAAAAAAAGACAATTTGCACCTCAACACGCACAACACACACACAAACACCATTTAGACTAGAGTAAGATACACGTGCATTGCACGCATGAGATTTGGCAACCAAATTATGAATAAATACCACATTATAACATGCAAGCTTTGAGTCATATATGCGTGATGTAAATGTTCGTTTAATTCTTATAGTACATTTCATTCAAAATCATCTAGTTTTCATAAGAAAGCTAATCTATTTTAAGATTCATGGAATTGTGCATTGTAAGACTTAAAGTAAAAACAAATAATGGCAAATCATGTAGAAAAATATTTGGGCAATTCTGATACGGAAGATTCTAGAACAAATAAGAAGTCCTTGTGTTTTGATGTTTGTGCATTATACTTAAGTTCAACCATGGAGTCTTCTAGATTATACATGTGGCAAAATCTGGTGGAATCTAGATGATATCCAACGGCCAATAGTGCTCAAATTTGCCATCTTTGGACCATCGTATTCGCCTCATCCAACGACCATCTTTCAAAGTTAAATTTACCCGCACACAATATAAAAAAACATATTATATATATAGGGGTATAGATATAGATATGTGATGCGAAAGCTGCCCATCATCTCCAATTACATGCACGGATGCGACATGGTCAAATGATGTCTGCCATCGGTATCTCAAATTCAAATCAGTCTGACCTTGTTCCATGTGTATACATTACCACATGCTCGTTTCCAAACCACACCGCGCAGATCTCCGTTATATTCATGCATGCATGGGTTTCAAACATCAGGATCTCTTATTCAAGTATTTGAATTCAACTTTACATTGATTATGACCTCACCTATTCTTTTACACCCACACAGTAGTCTTCTCTTTATAATTGTACCACTAACTTTCTCTTGTGCATGCATGCACACACACTACCATTCGGCATTATCTATCGCACGCATGCAATCTTTTTCTTTAGGTCGGTCTCCCATGAAGGCACACACCCACACACATCCCCCTCTCCATCATACCGGGCATTCTTTATCTCTCACGCGTGCATGCGCAACGATCGATGTTCCTCTATGTATGTGTGTGTATATAGCTAGGTCTTTCATAGTTTTCCACACAAATCGATCAATCGATATATCCAGTGAGGTCTCACCCTCTTTCCCACGTCCACATCGATCAATCTATACCTCTCCCACGTCCACATCGATCAATCTATACCTCTCTATATAGGATTAACATAAATAGCTAATACACCCACATTAATTATATATCCAACGTCCCCCTCTCATCATCCATGCCTTCCGCTTCATCTCTCAGATGCGTGCACAATGGCGAAGACAGGGGGCAGTAAGGGCCCTGCCCCCCCCCCCCCCCCTAACATCACTATATATCGAGGCTAATATGAATGCGATCATTAGACAATTGCTGCTAAAAAATGTTTAATTTCATGAATTGACCCTCCTCGTAAAGGATTAGCAATACTTGGCCCCCTAGCTCATTTAATTTTCATGGCTCCGCCACTGCGTGCAACAGCGCACGCGTGTTTGCCCCCTCTCTCTAAATATCAACCTCGCACTTGTGCATTCCTTCATAGTCTCCCTCCACTCGGCCCCTCGCACCATCTTCTAGCCCCCCACCGGATTTTGCCACATGTACAATCTAGCAGACTCCATGGTTGAACTTGAGCATAATGCAGAGACCTCAAAATAACAGTGGTTCTCTTTTGTTCTAGAATCTTCCGTATCATAACTGCCAAAACTTTTTTTCTAGTTGAATTGCCATTATTTGTTTTTTACTTTATGCTTTACAACGCACAATTCCATGAATCATAAAATACATTAAGGGCTTCTTTGATTCAAAGGATTCTCAAAGGAATTTCGGAGGATTCTAATCATTAGGAATCTTTCCTATCTTGGTTGTTTGATTCGTAGGATTGTAAATCATAGGAATTTTTTCATATGATTCATTTGCACTAGATTTCATAGGAAACATCCCATCAACTCAAACCTCTTTGAAAGAATTCTGCGTTTTTTCTATGCACAATCAAACACTCGTACAATCCTGTAGGATTCAAGATGACATTCCACTATAATCCCATGTTTTTCCTATTCACGCGTTCTTAGCTTTTTTATAAAAACTAATTTGATTTTGAATGAGATGAACTATAAGAATTAAACGAAGGGCTACATCACGCATATATGACTAAGAGCTTACATGCTATAGTGTGGTATTTATTCATAATTTGGTTGCAAAATCTGATGCGTGCAATGCACGTGTAAATTACTAGTACTTCGAGTATGTGCAAAACACGTAAATTAGAATACCAATGGCACGCTACACAATGTCTCTCTTACAGTTCATGAAGCCACGTGGCACATGTGGAGGCATTGTCGCGACCTCCTTGCATGGATTGATCGCAGTGACGTGCTGCTGGTTCCAGAAGAATGTACTCGTCCTCCCTGAGCCATACTGGCGGTACATGCACGAAGCGAAGATGTGCACGCACGCCACACACACACTCATTCCCTCGCACGCACACGCGGGTACACGGGCGGACGCAATTTTGTACCAAGATCCACCCCATGTGATAATTTGACGCATGTAAAGTCGTTCACTTCATTGATGGTCAATTAATACAGCGCATGCAAATTCAGTGGACGTGAGGGCGGAAGAAAGACATTATTACTCCACTGCGCGCATGCGACTGGTTAAATTGTGGGTTGCTAGTAGTACTTCCATTGGTCTCCTTCGTATTTTGTGCCAACTTTTGACAGTAACATAATATTTACGCATTTGAGGAGTGTAGTACTTGAAATTTATGTTCCGCTAAACTCATCGGGAGCCGTTTCGGGCCTCGAAACCAAAACCATCAATTAATCTTTACCTTGCTCCCATCACATTCGAAAGCCTGCTCACACCTACTAGTACTACGTACCAAACCTGAACGTGTTCCCACTATGCAGGTATTAGTACTACTAGTGCTAGTACATAGATTATAAAAAGGGGAACTACCTAACCGAAAATTACTCTACCTTTCCTCCTCATAAGTGCTTCTTCTTCGTCCGTCGTTGCCATGGACGGTGAGCAGAGCTCTAGGTCGAGAACTACTCATAACAAGGGAGTGGCAACCAAGGCTGCGGAAAAAAAGAGAGGGCTCGCCACCACGTAGAGACCTCGAAAGATCTCTCACGGGCAGGCGATGGCTCCTAGGAGCGCCCTAGCCACGGAGGCGAACATGCCGAGATGGCGGAGCTGGAGTCGTTATCCCTCGACGGCATCCCCGATCAGCTCAATAAGCGCCTCAATAAGCAGAAGGAGTTCATCCAAGGCTTGACGGAGTTGCTGAAGGAGAGCCTCGACAACATGCCCGCTGAGCTCAATCAGCAGGGGGAGTTGACCGCCGGCTTGGTGATGCTGCTGAAGAAGAGCATTGCCTCAGAGAAGAAGGCAACCGGCGAAATCCTGCGACTTCAAGAGGACAAGGTGAAGCTCTGCCACGAGATCGACCTGTTGAAGGAGAAGAACGACGGCTGGAAGAAGCTGCATGATAATAGTAGTTCCTCGATGAAAATGCTGCAGGCCCTCGTCATGGAACAGAAGGAGGAGTTGGCGAAGCTCCGCATCGAGCACTCGGCTGCTGTCAAGGTACGTAATGCAGTCGTGGAACATATGATGAAGGCTCGCGTCGAGAAATCCCGCATCATGGACAGAATGAAGAAGATGGCGGAGGAGACGCGCAAGGAGATGGAGGTCGTGGAGGCGATGAAGAAGCAGTTACGACTCCGCGGCGAATTAGATTATTTGGGGTGATAATCTTCCTTCTTGTTTTGCTGTTGTGTTTCATCTTTTGCTTCGGGTTTTTTGCCGCACGTGTCACGTTCTCTGCGAGGCATGAATAGAACACTGGTTTTTGTTTTTTGAGGGAATGAATAGAACAATGCTAACAATGAGATGACTAGCAAATTAGATCATTTTTTATTGCCATATGGCACTGGGCTGCCGTGTTTCGTGCTCCTCCGTTGTAGTACTACTCCAGTGGAAAACTTGAGTATACCGCACGGTTCTTTGCTCTTCTTCGATCAGGTCGTCGGCGCATTTATATGAGAAGTCAAATCACAAGGCCCCGCCTTCCAGCAGTAATGAGCCGTCAAATCACAAAGGCCCTCGCCTCTCGTGAAACCGACCAAGTTAGACTACCCCGCCCTCTAGCCTTTTAAAAAATGTATACTTTTGTACAACAGTAGTATCGATGGGTTGCACCATGGAGCAAAACTTGAAATTAAAAAAAAGGTGGTACATATAGAGAGCGCTCATCGCCAAATTATGCATATAGTATTGTTAAAAAGGCTAGTCACAATAATGGTGTCCAGCACAACCCACCCCTCAAATAAAACTAAGCACCCTGGAATTCTTTGACAAAACTAAGCACCATGAAATTCTTTGACAACTAAACTGCTGGCTATATGATGTTGGCCATATATATTGTACGTATATAATGTGAATAAACGAGTGGTAGTACTATACCAACTAAAAGATGAAATGTAAGAAATACTAGTCCGTACTTACTGAAGAGTTAAAGTAACAAGAAGAAACATAACATAGTTCTGCTGGGGGCTCAGCACAACACACCCCTCAAATTAAATTAAGCACACCTGAAATTAAACTTTGCAACTATTTCGGTAGACACTGCATTAGAACCACAATGAGCAACAGCACTGCCACCTTACTCGGAGTCCTCGTCCACGTCCTCGACTTCGTCCTTGTCCCTCTTCCGCTTGGCCGATACTTCTTTGCTTGAACCGCCAACTTGGCTGTTGCTCTTCATCCAACCCTTGTAGATATTGAAACAAAGGTAGCCATCCATTGCAGCTGTCGGTTTCGGGTTCCGGCAGACCCTTGAAGTTCGAACACTGGGGTGCGCGCGGAGATTTCGCCCTCTACCTACCTGCACCCCGTCGACTCGCTAGGATCTAAACTACGGAAGGAACAACACAAGAGACACAGAGTTTATACTGGTTCAGGCCACCATTGCGGTGTAATACCCTACTCCAGTGTGTGGTGTGGTGGATTGCCTCTTGGGCTGATGATGAACAATACAAGGAAGAACAACCTCGCGAGGGTCTGTTCTTGGCTGGGGCGATGAACTGCTAGGAGGAGTTCAGTCGCTCTCTCTACTGGTTTCTTGGCGAGGATCCTGTCCGTTTCTACCTTGTGTTGGCTAGTCCTATTTATAGGCAAAGGCCCTGGGCCTCTTCCCAAATATTGAGCGGGAAGGGCGCTAACAATTGGCCATTTTGAAGGGGAACATCTGGTACACTTATCCTGACTAAAGTTGGTCTTCGCCTGTCAAAGGCTCTGATGGTGACGCCTGCTTGGGCTCCACAATCACTTCCTTCCTGCCGTTGGGCTGGTCTTGGTCTTGTTGCACCGAAATGGATGCCTTTTCTTGATGCTCTCGCCTGCGCTTGCTCCCTTTGCACCAAAGAGGAAAGGAGGACACTGCGCGGGCTGGCGCACGACTGGCGCCCTTGGTCGTCATGGCTTGCATCATGGGCACCTCGTGAGGTACCCCGCCTTGAACTCTCCGCCTCCTTGTTAGCCAGCCTGATGAGGCCGTGCCTGAGGAAGCTCCTTGTCGTCCGCCCCATGAGGCTTGGCCCCCTCGCGAGGGTCTTGAGCTTGTGTTGATGAAGATGGGCCATGCTGGGCACCCCTTTGAGCCATGCCGCAGGCTGTAGGCAGGCAAGTCTGGGGACCCCCATTCCCAGAACACCGATAGTAGCCCCTGGGCCCAAGGCGCGCCCGGACTTGGCCGAGCAGAGAGGCTAAAGGGCAAGTGTGAAGCGCCGCGGGCCCTAACAGCCTGCGGCCTTGGGTGCCACGTGGCGGTTGATTGGACGTGGGCGCCTCAGCAACCGTGCGAGTTGATCAAGGAGCAAAATCTGTCTAGGCTTTGCCTCCTTTGCTTTCTCCGGTTGCTGCTCAGATCCCCTTACTTGCGCCTCTCCTTCCTGCTTCCGAAACCTTCAGATCTACTCCATTCGCGTGCCCTAGAAAGACATGGCGCCTCGCTAGGCCCTGGCCGGAGCTTGGTATTCGTCCGCCTTGGACCTGCCGAACGTGTCGGAGGCGAGCCTTGCCCGGGTGCGCCAGATGGCGGCAGCGCAGGGCATCAACGGGGCGAAGGTGTTCAAGGCCGGCTCTGCCCTTCCTGAGGGCCGAGGGAGCACTTTCTATCCACTCTTTGTAAGCGCCATTGTTGCTGGTCTGGTGCCTCCCTTTTTTGAGTTCTTCTTCTTTGTCCTCCGCCATTACAAGCTTCAAGCTCTGCATCTCCACCCCAACTTTGTCCTTCTTCTGGCAATCTTCGCCTACTATTGCGAGGCTCACGTAGGGGTGAAGCCCTTAGTGGCCTTGCTATGCCACTACTTCTCCCTCCGGACCTCTCGTGGTCCCGTCTCTGTGTGCGAGCTTCGTCGCGTACGGTAGCTCCATCGCCATTTCGAACCCCGGGAAGAGGATTGAGGGCTTCAGGAGCAAGTGGGTCTTGGTAGATGCTGGACACATCCACCCTCGGCTGATCTTGCCCACGGGGCACCCCACGAGCTCCGACGACTGGTCTCGAGTGGAGCTCGCGGACCCCCGCGCGAGGCTGGTGTTGGAGAAGATGGACGCGGATCTGAGGCCGGCCAGCATGGCGGCGGCGAAGCTGACTGGCGCATCGCTGCTGAGGGAATTCCTGGAGCATCAACTGGCTCTGCTTCGTCAGTACTCACTTCCGACGTGGAGGCCCCACCAGAACCCCGCGGTCTTGGCCGACGAGGATCTGGCTGCGGTCCTCCAGTCTTTGGTCGGGGGCGACGTGGCGAGGTTGGAGGTCGCTCCTACGCCCCTGTTCCTCCGCGAGGACTGGGAGCAGGTTGTGGAGTCCATGCATGTCTTCAACGGGGATGGGCCCGTGCCCGCGGAGGCTCCGGAGGACCCGGTGGACGTGTCCTCTGGCGACTCTAGTGAAGAGAAGGAAGAAGGGGAGCGGGAAAAGGGCCTGACTCCGAGGCGACTGAGGGAGAGTCGAGGGCTATCCCCCCCCCCCTCGGTGCAGGTCCCGTGCTCTCCGCCTTCCTCTGAGTGATGACGACGAGGATGATGACGAGCAGGGCGGCGGGAGCATGCCCCCAATCCCGAAGAAGGACAGGACCGGGCTGATCCCCCGCGGGTCTGCCCCGGCCCCGAGGTGATCCGCAGACGCGCCTCCTGCTCCCGAGCTCCTTGAGGCTGATCCTTGCAGCCGGATCTCGGGCTTCAAGTACAGCCGGAGGCTGCTCGAGCTCGCGAGTGACGACCTGTAAGTGCTTGATTCCTATCTTATTTCTTGTTCTGTTGCTGAGGCTTGACGTTCGTATCTCCCGGCTAGGCTAGCGCCCGCGGCGAAGAAGTTAAAGGGAGCTCCTGAGGTTTCCTCCGGGGCAGCGCCTCTGCCCACGAAAGAAGATGACCGTGATGCACGGGCCTCTCCTGCCCGGGCGTCCTTGCGAGGCCTGGCTGAGCCGGCTGGGGCGAGCTCTACCCCCACGGCCCAAGCGACTCCCGATGTGTCCTTGCCTGACGCCGCCACCATAGCCGTTGGGGCACAGCAGGCTCCACCTCAGGATACTGTGGTCACGCTGCCGTCTTCTCCTCCTACTCCACCGCCTGCTGTTTCCCCGACTCCACCTACTGTTCTGGATCATGCTACTGCCGAACTGGACCGTCTGCGGCAGGATCTTCTGGGTGCCGACCTCGTTTAGTGGTCGGGCGCTCGGAGCTGGCTTTCGGCTGGATTCACTCTGACGCTTCGATTCGGGCGGCGCTGGTCCAGGCCTCGACGGCTTGCGACGAGGAGAAGCAGGCCATCCTTGGGGCAAAGGCTGCTCGCGATGCTGCCCTGGGGGAGGTGTCTAATGTCCAATGTCACTGCAAGGCGCTGGAGAGCGAGCTGCAGGTCCTGCGGGACCAGCTCGCCGAGGAGTCCCGCCTTCGCCAAGAGCAAGAGGAAGGCATGAAGGCTCGCGAGGCGGCCGTCAAGGACCGGGACGCCAAGCTCAAGAAGCACCGTGACCGCCTAGGCGCGCTGGAGCAACAGTTGGAGGCAAGGAAGGTCGAGCTGGACGTCAAGGCACAGGTTCTTGCCGAGGATCGCGTGGCCTTCACGGAGATGGAGGTGAAGGCTCACACCTTGCTGAAGATGCTTTATGACAGCGTCCTGGAGAGCCCATTGGCCGGCACCGAGGACGGCCCCGCCAAGCTACTTCCCTTCCTAGTTCGTGCTCTTGAAGATGTCACCCTTGGCCTTGGCCCTACGCCTAAGGCCGAGGCGCGCGTCTTGTCTTCTGCAGCGCTGACGTGGGTCCTTACCCACATCTATCTTCGCGACCCCAACATCGACCTCGACAGCCTGCTGGAGCCAGCGAGCGGCAAGCTTGCCGCTGCCGCCGCTGAGGCCGTGAAGGGTCACGCGGAGGCTCTGCTGGGGAAGTTCCGGGCCTTCAGCACGAAGCCGAAGCGGGGCGCTGCCGGCCCTGTAGCTCCACAAGGCGAACCTGCTCCGCGCAGCTCCACCGCCGACAAGTGACTCCGTTGTGGCTCCCGTCCTGCTTTTAATTCCTGCACATGTACCATACCTCGGGTTGCGTTAAAACTTGCATTTGGTGTTGTGATAACAGTATGGACTATAATATTTGCTTTTGAATTCCTTGAAATTTGCGCTATTCCTTCCTACTTGCTTATGTTCTACGCCGGCAGAGCCCGGCCCCGCGCATACCTCAGCCGCCGTTAGCCCCGACCGGAAACCAGGACGGGACCAAGGAGTGAGGGGCTACGTGACAAGTTAGGCTCCTGAGTCGCGATGCTCAGGAGTCCCCCTTGGCGCTCGAACAGTAAGTAGGGAGGTGAGATGTGGGGGTGACTCCTTAGGGAGGTGAGATGTGGGTGGATCTACCATTCTACGTCTGCAGAGCCCGGCCCCGCGCATACCTCAACCGTCGTTAGCCCTTCGGAACAAAGGAGTGAGGGGCTACGTGACCAGTTAGGCTCCTGAGTCGCGATACTCAGGAGTCCCCCTTGACGCTCAAACGGCCTTCGTACCTTAGCTCCACTTGGGGAGGGACATGCAACGAACCAGGCCCGGGGGGGCTGGCTGGGTGGCATGCGTCTGGCCATGACCGAGGCGCAGCCCCCGTGCCCAGCCCCCTCGTGTGGCACTCCCGGGGGGAGGCGTTGCGATGAGGCTAGACACTAAGCTCTGGGCTCCTTGAGGTTGATGCGGCCCGGGGGCCACCCTCAGTTGTTTATCACTAGCGTGAGCATAGCGCTTCTGTATGTGTATGGGCATAGCCGCTCCTCAGCAGTGTCGTCAGCCAGCGCGGAGCATCGTGCTTCCACAGGGGCATGTACAGCCCCGCCCTAACACGTGGCTGGCACGGTAGGGCCTGACGAGGTGTATCTGGGCACCCGTGAGCCAGCGTGGGACTCACGGGGCCCTACCTCAAGGCGGGTTGTGCCTGGCACTGGGCCTTATCTTGGGATGTGTTCCTGCAACTTTGGTTAGATGCCGGTGCTCTACGTCCTCGGGTCCCGGCCCTCGAGCTGATCTCAGCCATCGCTGGTATGCCAAGTCGCGATGCCGTGGACAAGGCCAGAGGGTGAGGCCTGGAGAGCCGGTAGGAGCCCTGAGTCGCGATGCTTAGGTACCCCCCCTTTAACGCGCAAGCTTGGTTAGATGTCGGAGCTCTACGTCCTCGGGTCCCGGCCCTCGAGTTGGTCTCAGCCGTCGCTGGTATGCCAGGTCGCGATGCCGTGGACAAGGCCAGAGGGTGAGGGCTGGAGAGCCAGTAGGAGCCCTGAGTCGCGATGCTCAGGTACCCCCCCTTTAACGCGCAAGCTTGGTTAGATGTCGGAGCTCTACATCCTCGGGTCCCGGCCCTCGAGCTGGTCTCAGCCGTCGCTAGTATGCCAGGTCGCTATGCCGTGGACAAGGCCAGAGGGTGAGGGCTGGAGAGCCGGTAGGAGCCCTGAGTCGCGATGCTCAGGTACCCCCCCCCCCTTTAACGAGCAAGCTTGGTTAGATGTCGGAGCTCTACGTCCTCGGGTCCCGGCCCTCGAGCTGGTCTCAGCCGTCGCTGGTATGCCAGGTCGCGATGCCGTGGACAAGGCCAGAGGGTGAGGGCTGGAGACCCAGTAGGAGCCCTGAGTCGCGATGCTCAGGTACCCCCCCTTTCACGTGCAAGCTGCCGACATCAAGGAAGAAAAGGTGCCACGGACAGTCACCAAATAACAAGCACGATGGGTCGAATGCATGGCCCGAAGATAAATGCAAAAAAGAGGTACACGCCGCTGGGTCTGACCCGAGCGACTTGGGGATGATGCAGCCCGAGGGGCGCCCCCAACAAAGTAGGGTAAGAACATGAAACAAAAGGGATACACGCCGCAGGGACGGACCCACGCGGCCTGGGAATAATGCAGCCCTGAGGGCTCTCCCAGCTGGAAACGAAACTTGAAAGATGTCACCTGATAATGTTGACGACGAAGGGGTGTTGAAGTAGCAGGCGCGGTGGACTGCGGGAGCCGATCCTCACGAGCGCCCAGGCCTAGGAGCCTCGGGAGGCTCCGGTGGCGCTGGTGGCTCCTCGCGAACCATCTCCATCTCCGCCAGGACTGCAGAATGCCTGGCCTCCTGAGCTTCCAGGATGCCCCTCATGGGGCGCTGGTGCGTGGCGGCCGCGTTCGACAAGCCATAATGCATGCAAACGTAGCTGTGGGGTGGACCTTCGCAGCGCCCCACTTGCGAGGGCCAGAGGTGCTCCTGAGAGGCGGCTTGGTTGAGCCCTGGTATGTCGATGCAGACGCGCAGCCCACCATCCTCACCTGGATGGGGGCTACAGCGGGTAAGCGGCGGCTGCCTCTCATGACTCTTGACTCCTGTAGCTCCTGAATGGCCTTGCTGACAAACTCCTGAGGGTTTGGCCCTCCTTGCCTTGCTCCTTCTTGAGGGAAACATGCTTCGAAACACGCCTCCAAGTGGTGCCCAAGCGCCTCCCTCGTGACCTTGGCGAGGTCGGCGGCCCTCCAGGGGAGAGCCCCCGAGCCCTGCCTGAGGAGGGCGCCGGGCGCGCTTCCCTATGCGATGGAAGGAGGTTCCCCATGGGCAGGCGCGGGCCCTGAGGGGCCTGCCTCCTGAGGGTCCGGGAAGCCTCCCGCTTCCGTGATCCGGGTCTTCCAGTGATGCGGCCTGAAAGGCTCGTTCCAGGGAGCACACCGCGTCTTTCTCTTCGCAGGGCATCTTGATGACTCCACCACTTCCTGGTATCTTGAGGATGTTGTAGCTGTGGTGGGTTACGGCCATGAACTTGGCCAGCGCTTGGTACCCGAGGATGGCGTTGTACGGCAGGCGAATGTGGGCGACGTCGAAGTCGATGATCTCAGTGCGGTAGTTGTCGCGTGCCCCGAAGGTGACAGGGAGGCGGACCTGCCCAATCGGGACCGTGGAGTCGTCGGTGACTCCGGAGAAAGGCTTGGTTGGCTGAAGCTGATTGTAGGGCACCTGGAGATTGTTGAATGTTTCCACGTACAGACGTTGAGCCCTGCCCCGCCATTGATGAGGGTCCTGGTGACTAGCACGTTGCTGATGATTGGGGAACAAAACATTGGGAGGACTCCGACGGTGGCCGCGCACTTGAGCTGCTCCGCTGATCTGAACGTGATGGTGCACGCCTACCACCTGAGAGGGCGCGTGGCCTCGAGCTTCGGGAGGACTGCATTTACTTCGCGGGCGAACTGCTTGAAGATGCGTTGAGAGGCTGGGGCTTGAGCTCCGCCTAGAATGCAGGCGATCGCACGTGGCTCCTGGAAGCCCCCAGCCCCCTCGTCCTGATGACGGTCCTCATTTCTCCTTGGCTACGGCGGCAGCGGAGGAAGGCCTGTGTTGCCCTGGGGGCGATCCTCCCGAGGCTGATCCCTCCAGTCTCCCTCGCGAGGCGGGTCCTGCCGGCGATCCCTGCGAGGTTGGTCACGCCACCCTTGGCGGGGGCCGCGGTCTTCCCAGCGTCCTGCGTTCCTTCCTCCTCCTCGGCCATAGCCCCGGTCACTGCGGTCGGGATGTCGGCCGACCCTTCCTTCACGCACGGCTCGGAGCTCTTGGCAGTCATTGGTGTTATGGGTGTGGAGGTCGTGGTACACGCAATACTGAGTTCCCTTGGAAGATTCAGGCTGATATCTGCCCCGCTTGGTGTCTGGTTCTGCCGCGAGCACGGCAGCCCCCTTGCGCTTCACATCCTTGGCCTTGGGTTTCTTCTCTTCTGGGTCTGCGGCAGGCAGCTCGAGGAGGGAGAGACGCCCTTCCTCAGCCCTGGCGCACTTGGTCGCCAAGTTGAACAACTCCAAGGAAGTGCACAGGTCTTCATGCATCGCTAGCTCCTCCTTCATCTTGACATCGCGCACGCTGTCGGAGAAGGCTGAGATGATGGCCTCCTTGGTCACCTTGGGAATCTTGAGGCGTGCGTTGTTGAAGCGTTGGATGTACTTCTGTATGGTTTCCCCTGATTGCTGCTTGATACGGCGCATGTCGCTCACTGCGTGTGGCCGGTCGCGAGTACCCTGGAAGTTGGCGATGAAGCGGGTGCGCATCTCATCCCAGGAGGAGATCGTGCCTGGAGCTAGGTTCAGGAGCCAGGTGCGGGCCCCGTCCTTGAGCGCCATGGGAAACCAGTTCGCCATGACCTTCTCGTCCCCGTTGGCAACTTCGATGCCCAACTCGTAGAGATGGAGGAACTCTGCGGGGTCAGCTGTACTGTCGTAGCGAGGAGGCAGGTCTGGCTTGAACTTGCCGGGCCACACGACGCTGCACAGCTCGGGGGTGAAGGCCCGGCAGCCTGCAGTGGCCACGGGAGGCCTCAGGTGACGAAGAGCTTGGTCCTGCGGGTCCCCATGCGCTGCAGCTGGGAGCAGCACGGGGTCTTGACGTGCTGGAGCAGGAGCGTGGTCCCGACGAGCTGGAGCAGGGAGCGCTCGGGCAGCTTCTCGCGGGCAAGGGACTTCTTGGCAGCTCTGCTCTTGCCGCGCTGGCGCCTGACGGAGCGGGTTCCGCCTAGGGGCCACGCGCCTTGGGGCCAGGGCGCCGTCTTGAGGGGGAGGCGGCTGAGGCGCCCCCGGAGCTTCGTCGCCCGCGCAGGGCGGGGTGCAGTGCAGCGGGACGGATGGCGCAGGAGAGCCCCCTGCGGCACGGACGAGCTCGGTGACGCGGTCGAGCCATTCTTCGTAGACGTCGTCGACGGGACGGTTGCGCAGGAGCTCGTTTGCCGCGATGAGCGCAGCTCGAGCCTCCATGGGCGTGCGGAATGCACAAGACGAGGAACCAGCTGGGGTGAGCGAGGGGGTAGCAGTGCGGCCATCTTGCCTCACAGAGGGATGCTGGGATGATGCTTGCTGCTCGTTCCCTGCCGGGCTGGTGGCGGTGTTGACGGCAGGTGTCGGGGAACGACGAGGGCGCCTGCCGACGGGAGCCGTCTGGGCGACGCGGGAAGCGAGGGCCGCTCGACACTCGGCGCGGGCCCGACGAGCGTCAGACATGGATGCGATGGTCGGAGAAGAACAGCGCGACGGAAGACGAATTCCGGCGCACCCCTACCTGGCGTGCCAAATGTTGGATTTCGGGTTCCGGCAGACCCTTGAAGTTCGAACACTGGGGTGCGCGCGGAGATTTCGCCCTCTACCTACCTGCACCCCACCGACTCGCTAGGATCTAAACTACGGAAGGAACAACACAAGAGACACATAGTTTATACTGGTTCAGGCCACCATTGCGGTGTAATACCCTACTCCAGTGTGTGGTGTGGTGGATTGCCTCTTGGGCTGATGATGAACAATACAAGGAAGAACAGCCTCGCGAAGGTCTGTTCTTGGCTGGGGCGATGAACTGCTAGGAGGAGTTCAGTCGCTCTCTCTACTGGTTTCTTGGCGAGGACCCTGTCCGTTTCTACCTGTGGTGGCTAGTCCTATTTATAGGCAAAGGCCGTGGGCCTCTTCCCAAATATTGAGCGGGAAGGGCGCCAACAATTGGCCATTTTGAAGGGGAACATCTGGTACACTTATCCTGACTAAAGTTGGTCTTCGCCTGTCAAAGGCTCTGGTGGTGACCCCTGCTTGGGCTCCACAATCACTTCCTTCCTGCCGTTGGGCTGGTCTTGGTCTTGTTGCACCAAAATGGATGCCTTTGCTTGATGCTCTCGCCTACGCTTGCTCCCTTTGCACCAAAGAGGAAAGGAGGACACTTCGCGGGCTGGCGCCCGACTGGCGCCCTTGGTCGTCATGGCTTGCATCATGGGCACCTCGTGAGGTACCCCGCCTTGAACTCTCCGCCTCCTCGTGAGCCAGCCTGATGAGGCCGTGCCTGAGGAAGCTCCTTGTCGTCCGCCCCGCGAGGCTTGGCCCCCTCACGAGGGTCTTGAGCTTGTGTTGATGAAGATGGGCCGTGCTGGGCCCCCCTTTGAGCCACGCCGCAGGCCGCAGGCAGGCAAGTCTGGGTACCCCCATTCCCAGAACGCCGACAGCAGCGTACTGGATGTGGTCTATATCTAGTACATTCCGCTGCCATGCATGACGATGAAACGTGTATGGAGGTTTCTCCAGTTTACCCGTACGAAGGATGAACCATGGCTCCTGCCATGGTCAGCATTGAAGGCTGACGAGAGGACACCAGCCGATTCTTTTGGAGGTCGAAGGTGTTTCGTACAACGAGGCCTATCCGACACAGGACTTCTTTGTCGTTACCAAAGTCTATAGTAATAAATTTGACTAGGTTGCTCTCGAGGAAGTCCTTAAAATCCTGGCACTCAACGTCGGCATGGCATATGTGGTAGACCAATCATAAGTCATGCACGCAAACCTGGATCACGTCAGGCTTCTTCCTCTCTTCGTCTTTTAGATCCTTCTCTCGTCCCACGATTGTGGTGTACTCAACATCTAGCCGGGCGACCCACTCATCATCTGAGTCTTCGAACATGCGTCTGAAGCGAGGAAGGCATCCTTTCACCGTTGCAGAAGAACGGGTGTAGATGATGTAGAACTCATCGATGGTGATGGTTCTAACCTTGTACTCACCACCGATCGGGGAGATTTGGGACGCCATGGATTTGGGAGGAGGGTTAGGATTAGTGGAACTGCCATAATGTGAATGGACGGGATGACTAGGAGCGAACCGCCGTAGTATTAAAGGACGTGTTGGGACAAGTAGGAGCGAACTGCCAGCGTGCGAACGACAGGGTAGTGGCTTTCCATTCTCCCATGATACGGGCTTCCGAGAGCCCTTGGATCAGATATCAAACGGTTGCATGGCATGATTCTAGACCAATGGGTGAATATCCTATCCTGGAGGGTTATTCTGCAAATTTTCAGCAACTTAGCATGCGACCATTTGATCTTAGATCCAAAGGCTGCCAGCAGCCCGTATCATGGTCGCGCCTACCACGACCGTCACGTTGCTCGCGCCCCTTGGAGATTTAACACGGTGCGTTAGGCTATCTGATGTTGGCATGTCATACATAGTCATCACTTAGTCACTCATACTACAACAAGGTTAGCTATAAGGTTGGCCATAAGTGTATTTTTTTACTCCTCTCTATCTCTTTCTTCGTACTCCCTCCGTCCCATAATATAAGAACGTTTTTGACACTAGTGTAGTGCCAAAAATGTTCTTATATTATGGGACACAGGGAGTACTAGTATTTATTGCATTTGCCAGGAGTGACCTCTTCCAATGAAATGGTGTTGCTAAGTTTGCTTAATTTAATTAGCTATAGACTCAAAATTGTCTTTTCACGTAGGTACACGCGCTTAGCACCGTTTCTTCCTTGGGTCACCAAACTAGTCTCTCTCTTCTTGATTAACTTGCCACATCAGACTTTATGCCTATGTGGCAAGCTTAAGCACCTGTAGGAGCAAGTAAGGTGCCTGTCCGTTGCACGGAAGAGTGAAATGCATTGATCGGGGTGTTGTTTATTTTGACAAAGGATGTGGGGATCATCTCATGTGTAACATGTATCGATAGGTTTCTTCGTATATTATTTCATCTCTAGAGGTTAAAAACATCCGGGTGGAATAGATAAAAAAGTATCGTTTGCAAACAAAAGCGTTCAACTGTTCAACCTCCATCCAAAACTTGTGAAGAAATAACTCTTATTGTGCTTTGCAGGAAATGGCTCATCATAAGTGTTTCACCGGTACTGTAGTAAAAATTCATATATGGAAGATTCTAGATTAAACCATAAATGGATACACTTTATTCATGCGCGATACTCCAATAGAGCAAGATCATGCATGGAAGTCTCCACATGCTTAGACAGCGGATTACATTGAGCGAAGACTAATGATCAAAATTTAACTTAGTAATGAATATGTCGAGGTGAACCTCCTTGGAGTCCCCATGCACATTGTTGGGGGTCAAATAATACCATGCGTCTTCCACATCGGCGAGAAGGTCCCAGCTCAGTAGAGTCCAAGTCAGCTTGATGTAGCTAGTGTCGCCGCCCACGGACCTCCTAGGGGTAGTAATAGTGAGCACGCACCCATACATCGGCCTCGTGTCAATGTCAGCATTAGCAGCGTCGCCCCTGACGCACACTACAGAGATGTGGCGGCGGCCTGCACGGGCCTCGTCGGTGGCCACGATCAAGAGGAAGACGCTGCCGTCCTCCTCCGAGACTAGCAGGCGGCGCTGATCCTCCAGCGACTACGGCACGGTGAACGGGTAGCACGTATCGTACTTGATGTTCTTTGCCAAGGGCCAGTAGTGACCGCTGCACGCCTGCATCGGGTGATGCACGATGTCCGCCGGCGAGCCCCCAAACGGCACTGCGCACTCATAGCAGTAGACGAAGGGCTCCTTGGAGGCATCGACCAGGCCGTCCATGAAACGGGAGTAGCTGTAGGGGACGTTCCACCAGTTGAATATATGAGCAAGTTACTTCGAGATTTACTACAAAATAAATCATGACAGCTATAACAGAGATTAAACTAATCATGCGGACTAGCATAGTAGTGAACAGATCGAGTCTAGGACACAGACTAGAAACATGAATTCTACCACGATTTCGAACAGGAAGGATAGAAACACATACGGTGCAACGGGAGCAGCACCATTGGCGTTGAGGTTGTCTCCCATGTCGTTGAGGAAGAGGTTGCCGAGGTCGGGGAAGAAGTCGTCGTCGGTGAAGTCGTGGCTGCTAGCAGTCGCGAGAGTGCGCTCCCCAAATGTCAACAGCGCCCGCCGAATGGAGCGCAGGAGGGAGTGGCTGTAGGGGATGTTACGGCCACCGAATGGAGCACAGGAGTAGCCCACGAAGCAGTAGACGGTGCTCCTCCCTAGTCTCTATTCTTATCTCTATCTCTACTACTCTCTTTTTTATAATATACTAGTTGTAGTTGTCAAATCGAATAGTACTGCGCCGTCCACTGCACGACCGGCTGAACACGCCTCCTCGCCTCCATTAAACCCGCATGCAAACTGAGAAACCTACTCCGGCCTGCGGGAGGAAATTTTCTGGTTGCCGCGGGAGGGTTATTCTGCAAATTTTCAGCAACTTAGCATGCGACCGTTTGATCTCAGATCCAAGGGCTGCCAGCACCCCGTATCATGGACGCACCTACCACGACCGTCGCGTCGCACGCACGGTCACGCCCTTGGAGATTTAACATGGTGCGTTAGGCTATCTGATGTTGGCATGTCATACATAGTCATCACTTAGTCACTCATACTACAACAAGGTTAGCTATAAGGATAGTCATTGACGAGGTCAAGCCGGTTCCGGTAGACAAAAGAAAACTAAGTACTACTCCACTATATAGGCAGGAGCCTCCACGCTTGCTTGCTAGTGTTGCTCTCTTCACACTGTCTCGGCCCCTCTAGATCTTAACACGACAGCGGTGGCCACACTCTCTCTCTCTCTGCTCACCGCTGGTCACAGATCCAGCCGGATCCTCTCCGCCGGGGAAGGTGAGAAGGTGCAACGTTCACGCGGTCGTCCTCGGCGACGGCTCTTACCCACTGCTGGGCACGTCCTGGTCAGCCTGCCTTGCCGTTCTCTCCCAAGCACCGCTGGCGAGGGAGGGCCTCCAACCCCTTCTTCCTCGTTGCCGTAGTGTGGGCAGATCCGGCCTCGCGCCTCCCACCTAGCGACATCCCATCGACCATCAGGTATAACTTCCTTTGAAACCAGCCTTGCTCTACTTCCCGAGCTCCTAACATCGCTGCATTTGTAACTTTTACTATTTCTTAGGCCCCCTCATAGATAGGATCGATTGGCTGTTCGAAAACCACCTGATTTTTTTATGTTTAAGTGGTAAAACTAGTTCATGCACTCGAATCTAGTACTACTTGGTTCAAACAAGGAAGAAAGGGGGTGGGGGGTGGGGGAGGATTTGTTACCTGAATCTAGGACTTGGTCGAAAGAGGAAATAATGGGGGCGAAAAGTAGCAGAGACTGGCTATCCAACTGGTCTCTAGGTCTAATAGGGAAATAAAGGGAAACGCAGTACAAACTCAATATAAACCTGATCTATTGGTTGAAAAAGGAAAGAAAGTGGGGACTGGGGGACAAGTCAACAGAGTAAGTCCAACACTAGATTTGCTAGCCTCACACAGTATAAGGTGGCTATACCGAACAAATATGGGACCAACCCAGATATCCTGTTTTGATGTTTGTTGCCCCGAGCCACTCTTATGTAATGCCACTGGTAAAATGTAGCAGTCGCACTATTAAAAGTAAGGACACGTTAAACCAATGTTGTTTTCAATGTAATGCCTCTAGTAATATGAATCAATGACACTTCTTTACATGTCCTGCTCAAATTTCCCATTAAGATAAGTTGGTTCTTTTTGTTAGAAATGCAACTGTCCTGGTCCGCCTACTCTCCCGTACCGAAAGTAATGTCGTATTTAACGGTTGTCATAGTTAATCCTAATTCCCACACTAATATCTAGCAATGCCACTGTTAGAAATTGCTACTGTCCTTGTAGGATTGCCATTCAGATAAGGAACATGCTTCTTTTCATTTGATGCATGTTTCATCACTTGTTAGTCACCCTCGTTTCCACCTTTTTTGTGCAAACAGAGATATACATTTCACGCTCGATCTTAGTTGAACTGCACAAATGATATCCAAATTATAGTTGAGCATTCCAGGAGCTTCACAACCAACCTTGATGTTGCTCAACTTTATTGCAACTAATGAAGAAGAAGCTCTGTGGGTTTCGTTTTCTGATGAAATGGAACCGGGGCTGGAGCCCTTTTCTTAAAAAAATGAAGAAGAAGCTGCTAGCTCACGGGACATTGCTTCATTTTAGGTGAACTGCACCAAAAGGTCCCATGAATTGATTCATCCATGTTGGTGACTGAAAGAGCCAGCTTCAGCATCCCAGTCTAAGCACCGTCGGCCTCCATCCTTGCGACGCACGGTACACCTCATTTGCCACCTGCTCGACCCTAGTGTCACTGATAAAATAAAGTAATAATATAGTTAAAATAGAGCGAGTGTCATCTCTATCATTTCATTTCCAATGTAGATAAAGAAAGTGCTTCGCTTTGTTAAAGTATGTTTCATCAACTAGTCCCATTGTTAATGTTTAAGCGTTTCTGCAAACTGGGTGCTTAATTTTAGTTGATATGTACAAAAATAGAGTTTTGAATGTCTCAAGGTGACTCCTTGTACTACTGCCGTACACTGATGTTCATCACTAGCAGAAGGTGTATCTGGGAGACTTGGGACGATGTCCAGTATGAGGCGTACCGTATGAGGCGTCGCAGGGCCCATCTCGCCCTCGCAGCATGGCATACTATGATACTATCGCAATATTTTCTTCTATTTATTTTGTGTGTTTCATCAACTAGTGCCACTATAATGTATTTCATTATCTGTGCAAACAGGGTTATTCAGCTGCATTTTGGTGGAACTGCACAAATGTACGTATGGAACCGGCATATATGCAGAGTGCGAGGTGTGCCAAGTAAAAATTACCGACACCAACCATGCTACATGCACGCATTGGCATCCACCAAAACCAGTGGGATGTGTGGCGCTCTCTGCGGATGGATCTTTCTCGGCAGCAAATCCTCTAACCAAATACTAGTAGCTTATATTGGCAGTTTTCTAGGGAGTACTCTTTTCTGAAAGAAGCACCAATCTATTTTTCTTTATTTGTACACTGTGTCACAACTTAGACCCAAAGGTCCAGAGCTATTTTAGGGTGATTGGCGTAGTACTTGGAGACTAATTGTAAGCATGATTTTAATTAGCTGTCACACTAATTGTAAGCATGAGCAGGTGGAAGATTAGGTTGGTGCGAAGGTTACCTTAAACCCTACCGCCGCCGTTGAAACGAGGCGAGCGTCGAGGGAACCGTGGAGAACGCCGGGGAACTGATGTCGCGCCATCCGGCCTCCTCTTGCGGTGGGAGAACGAATACTCCTGTGGCTCCGGCTTGCTCTGCACCCTCACGAACAGCACACCATACTCGATCAATTTGTTATCCTCTGGGTGCTCGACCTTCGACCTATACGCCCACCACCTCCGCCTGACGGTCGCCTCGGGCGAATCTGTCTGCTCCATCGCCCATAGGAGATACTCGATGAACTTGGAGGACTGCGGCGTGACTGCCGCCGAGGAGTACATGTACATCTCCGCCCTCATCGCCGCCATCTCGCTCTTTCGCATACATTGCCAGATGGCCCGCACCGTCCTCGAAATCTCCCACTCATTGTCAAACCAACTAAGGATCTCCTTCAACTTGGCTAACTTTGCCTGGTCGCCGCCAGCGATCTGCCTGATTCACTGCTGCATCCTCTCCGTAGATGTCATTCTGATTGGTCCGGTGCTAGCTTTGGAAGATGGGAGGAGAGACGGTGGTCTTGCAATAGAGAAGAGGGAGAGGAGAGGAGGTTGTTTTGGAATGGAGATGATGGAGAGGAGAGGAGGTGGTTTTGCAATGGAGAGAAGATCAGAAGAGGGAGAGGCGAGACGGTGGTTTTGGAATGGAGATGATGGAGAGGAGAGGAGGTGGTTTTGGAATGGAGATGATGGAGAGGAGAGGAGGTGGTTTTGCAATGGAGAAGATCAGAAGAGGGAGAGGCGAGACGGTGGTTTTGGAATGGAGATGATGGAGAGGAGAGGAGGTGGTTTTGCAATGGAGAAGAGGGAGAGGAGCGTGCGGCTGCGATTTAGGATTGGGCGAGAGGGCTGGCACGCTGTGACTGGATCAAAATCAAAATCAATTTACCCTTCAATTAAGAAAGCGACCCCACAATAACTAGTCTTCCTTTTATTCTGGGTCATAATTGACCATGATTTTCGCACATAAAATATATGTTACACGTTGCAAAAATAATATAATTTGAAAGTACATTCATATACGAACCAAATGATACAATTTTTTGTGACATGCATTCACATTTTGCTTGTCACATACAGTACGTGGTCAGACTTTGACCCAAAATACGCAAAACAACAATAAAATACTTCCAAGACCAGCACCGCTCTTCCGCTCTTCTCCTCTTAAACCACCGCCGCTCCTCTCCTGTTCCAATCTAAATCCAGCGCCGCTCCTCTCCTCTTCCATTTCAAAACCACCGCCCCTCCTCTCCTGTTCTAGTCCAAAATCAGCATCGCTCCTCTCCCGTTCTAATCCAAAACCAGCGCCGCTCCTCTCCTGTTCCATTCAAAAACCACCACCGGCGAGTGAAGGTGCTATGGATAAGTAGATCGATGGAGGAGTACAACCGATACATGAGGATCGCAGACGGCGACCCTATGAAGATAGCTAGGATGTTGGAGATACAGTCTTGGTTTGACAACAAGGACCAACTAGCGGCGACGGCGACATCCATGGCCAAATATCTGCAACAGAGCAAAAAGGCGGCGATACTCCCGGAGGGAGTCACGCCGGAGTACATAGAGCTGCTCCTCTGGGCCATGGAGCAAACAGATTCACCGAATCCGATCGTGAGGGAGCGGTGGTGGGAGTATCGATCCCAGATGCAGCATCCACCAGAGATTGAAGGATCGAGCATCTACAGAGTGCCGTTTGTGAGGGTGTCCTGCCAGAGCGAGTTGGTGGAGTCTTCATCGACCGAACCCAACTTCAAGAGGAGAAAAGCAGTTGGCATGACGACGCTTCCCCGCCATCATCTCCCTTGCCATTCACATCGTCTCATGGGGCGGCTGTCTGCCGCCGAGGAATAGGAGGGGGCTGCCCTCGTCCTATTGTCAGGAGGAGCTTAGGGTTGTCAGTATTTGCAGGTTGTGAATTGTGTTTTGTGTTGTGTATCTTGAGAGTACTTTCAGATATGAATGTCTTTTGAATTTCAGAGTTGCAGTATTGAGCATATGAAGAATTTTATGAATTCTAGAGATCTATTATTAGCACTTAAAAAAATGTAGTTTCATAGGAGTATAAAAGTGCATACGAGAAGAAACTGCAAGTTTCAGTTTCAGATATGAAACTGCAAGTTCAGTTTCAGATAAGAAACTGCAACTTTCAGAGGCAGAGCATTTATATTAACACGGCCTTTTCAAATAGGGTTAACGTCAGGTTGGAAGTTTTATTCGTGGTCGAAAATGGAACTACCAGCCAGTTAACATCATGTTGATTAACATTCATGCATGGCACATCTTCATATGATGCACAGTCAAAATGCCCACACAATGTTGAGTGTGCGAAACACAGAGAAAATGAGGGACAAAGTTTTGGCAAGTGTTGGACGTGGTTTTGGGCTGCCCCGTCTAGGATTTCATTATTAACATGCGCAGCCCACGACCTCGGATGGGAGGGCCTGTTTGTATTTTCTTAGGGCTGTCATGTATTGACCGGCCTATGGACCTCGCATCCGAGGTTTTATTTTTGACAGCCCAATTTATGTATTTTTTTGAAGAAAACGCAGAGGTCTGTTCTATTTTTCTATATAAGAATAGGAACGCCAGGTACAACTTATGTTTCCCTTCTAACTATATTATATATATTTAAATTATTTTATATGTTATTATATATTATTTTTATTGTCATCATATATTTAACAGATACTTACATATGTAAGAAAACAATATGCCACATCTTATTAACTTATAAAAATAATTTCTTAACAAATAAAATCCTGGATTGTTTTGGCAAGAAAATCCTAGTGATTGTGTACAAAAGCTTGGTAAGATTTAAGGACGAATGTAATAATATCACTTATTATTTAAATATATTTATAACAAAATGCTCAGCCCTTTTTTTATTTTTTGATAACATTGCTGGCCCAACCCAATATTATAATTAGAATCAGCCCAGCAAAATCGTGTATCTAGATAAAGTGCAATTGGCCTGTAATTTTTTAGGAAATAAAATAAATGGGCCGCATGAAAGCTACATTAATTGTTCACCTAGCCTAGCTAATGGCTGTAATTCAAAAAAAAGATCAAATTGACTGTGAATTCTACCGCGCAAAAAAAAGACTATAAATTCTGAAAAAATGGGTTGAATACGTGCCACATTTTTAGAGGCTGAAATGTGGGCCAATAGGTCGAAGCCAACGCAAGTCGTTGTCAATTTAGTCAACAAATGATTCTGACATGTTAGCCATTGGATTTACATCCAACGGCGGGCATCCATCTTCAATCTCTCATCTTCTTCCTCCAGCGCCGCTGGGACCACCTCCCGCCTCCTGCTGCTAGCAGCTCTGCTTAGCACGCTTCACTATGAAGCACTACTCCACCGTTGGCTAGGCCATCCCTCCACCCCTCCACACCTCCTGTTCTTCTCCACCGACTGCCAAACCACACCGCACTAGAACCAGTTAACCCTCGTACACCTCTCCGTCTGCGACTCTACTCCCGCGTCTTCCCATCTCCGGCTCGTTGCTGTCCGGGACCTCGCCGTCGTCCACCACCTTGGATGCGCTCGGTGCGGCGTGGTCAACATGGTCAACGAACGACACTATCGGAAGTAGACTGTGCGTGGAGAGGCTGACAGCTGGGTCCACGGCCGCACACAAGGAAATGCCTCCTTATTACACGCAAAATAATGATTCCTCCACCTGACATCTAGGACCCACCAGAAGGGCCTCTGTATTTCGCAAAAAAAAAACGTGCCCCCCGCTGACTTGTCGGACCCACCAGATATCTTCGCACGCAAGGAAGTGCCTCCTTATTACGCACAAAAAAATGAATACTCCCCCTGCCAGCTGGAACCCAGCATACTGGGAGGCTGACTTGTGGGCCTACCAAGTTGACGGGGACGGAGGGCGTTGTCAAATTAGTGAATATGAACGATTCTCGCTCCTATTACCGTACGATGTTCATCCAATGGTTGTAGTGCTTCTTCAACCTCTGGTCTTCTTGCTCCAGCCGCCCAAACCAGCGCCGGTCGTGCCGCCTGCTCCTGCCTCCCGTGGCCGGCTATGATGCCACGGAGGCCTCACCGCCCCCTACTACTCCCACCGCTGGCCAGGGCATCCCTCTACTCACCCACACCCCCTGTTATTCTGCGGCGACAGCAGCCTCACACCACAGCCGAACCAGTGAACCCTCGTACTCCTCTTCGCGTCGGCATCCACTGCTGCGTCTTCCCCGGCTCCGAGTTGTTCCCTTCCTAGGCCTCGTCGTCGTCCACCACCATGGTGCTCTCGGCGCAGTGTGGTCAACATGGTCAAGGAACGACTTCCATCGGACATGGACTATATGTGGAGAGGCTAACAGCTGGGTCCATGGCCGCAGCAAGGAAGTGCCTCCTTATTGCCTGGAAAATAATGATTCCTCCACCTGACAGCGGGGACCCACCGAACGGGCACCGTATTTCGCGAAAAAAAGTTTCCCCCTGACTGCTGGGACCCACCAGCTTCATCTTCGCACTCAAGGAAGTGCGTCCGGAAAAAAAAAACGATTCGCCCCCTGACTACTGGGACCCACCAGCTACATCTTCGCACGCAAGGAAGTGCGTCCGGCCAAAAAAACAATTCGCCCCCCTGACTGCTGGTACCCACCAGCTACATCTTCGCACGCAAAGGAAGTGCGTTCGGGCAAAAAAAGATTCGCCCCTCTAACTGTTGGGACCCACCAGCTACATTTCCGCACGCAAGGAACTGCCTGACAGTCAGGACCCACCTGGTCGAAGTATACGTAGCGTTGTCATTCTGGTCGCGAACATGTACGTACATATATACTGGTCGATGTAGAGGCGCGCACGTGTGGTAGTAGAGGCGCGTACGTGTCGTAGTAGAGGCGCGCACTGTCACATCCCTAGCTTCTGGTTTGCTCTGAGCTAGCTAGTCATGTGTTGCATCATGTTTAAATTTTGCCTAAAATTGAAATGGGGATGTTCAAACCCTAGCATTAAATCAACTCAACTAGGGTGAATTAAAATCTTTTCAATAAACCCAAAAGGTTCCTAAGAAAAGTTCATGATTTCTGGTTAAGGTGGAAACCTCTGCCAAAAATGATGAATATATTCTTAGGTCATTTTTGGATTTTTGAATTTAATCATATTGTATTTGACTTTGGGCATTTAAATACTATAAATAATTTAAATGTTCAAATAAATGTTGGAAATTGTTAAGGGTCACTGAAATAATTCAGAAAGCACCCATAATTGTTTCCAGGATTTTATTAAATGATTTGGTATTTTAAATCAAATCAAAAACAAAATAACAGAAATAGAAAAGAAATAAAAGAGAGAGAGAGAAGGAAGTTACCTGGCGCCACTTACCTGGCCCAGCACGGCCCAGCCCATCTCCACTCCCCCCCCCTGTCGTCTTCCTCTGCCAGTAGGCAGAGGCGAGGCGTGGCGCGCGCCCGAGAGGCCTCGGCCACCTCCTGCTTCCCCCTGGCCACCTCCTGCTTCCTCCTCGACGCCCCGGAGACGCCACGCACCTCCCTGCCTCTCTCCCTCACTCTCCCGCGTCCTCATCCTCTCCCCTGGACCTCTCTCTCACTCGCCCGAATGGAGCCGCCGCCACCGACGAGCTCCCTCGCGGCCACCGCCACCCCTAGCCTCGCCGATGCGCTCAAAGGCTCTGCCTCGACCCCCTCTTTCTCCCCACCGAGCCACAAGGTCCCGGACACGCTGCAACGCCGCCACCATCGCCGTTTCCATCGCTGGCCGCCGAGGATCTTCACCGTCGATTCGCCGCCGTCTCCGCTTCCCCGAGCTCGTCATCTACCCCATCCGAACCACCGTGAGCTCTACGTTTTTCCCCTAACCCCGTGGCTTGCCGCTCGCTGTAGCCGCCATTTCATAGCTGGCCGTAGCACGCCGCCGCCTGAGCTCGTCGCCGGCGTAGCTCCGGTGACCATTTGGTCACCCTGGCATGCCTAACTCGCTCCCCGCACCGCGTAGCGCCCCGCTAGCCGCTCACCTCGCTCGTTTGCGCACCGTAGCACTAACTCGCCCCAACCCCGAGCTCCGGCCGCCGCCTCGGGCTCCACTCCGGTGAACCCCGGCCACCCCCGCACCTCCCGTTGGCCCCCCTAGATGCGCACGGGCACGGGCTACCTCCTGGTGCCCTTGGCGCGTCGATCCGATGCCCCTAGTGCAAGTCCGGCGTCCCCCGCCGTGCTCTGTGGTCGTCGTCGGCTAAACTCCGGCGAGAGCTGACGTGGCCGGTCATTAGGGCCTAACCACCCAGCTAACCCAGGCCTAGAGCCACTGACATGTGGGCCCTAGTGCCCCTAATCTTTAATTAAGCTAAACTAACCCCCCTGTCTAACCTGTGTCACTGACGTGTGGACCCCACATGTCAGGTTTGACCTGGACCTGGCCGTTGACTCGCTGACGTCATGCTGGCTTCAGGCTGACGCAGTTAAATCATTTTCTGGATTTATTAATATTCAGGAAATTCCAGAAATGCCTAAAACTTCTAAAATTCATAGAAATTCAACCGTAACTCCAAATTAAATAATTTATATATGAAAAATTATCAGAAAAATTCAAGGAATCCATCTGTACCATTTTCATGCATGTTTAAACAATGTTTGTCCTCTGTTTTGGACAAAACAAATAAAGGGCATTTAAATAATCATATATGGAGTTGGAAATTGAATCATGTGTTCAAACCAACTTCATTTAAATCATAGCTAGATGCACTAGCCCAAAACACATTCATATTGCCATGTCATAGCATGCATCATATTGTGCATTGCATTGATCGTGTTTCTTCTGTGTTTGCTGGTGTTGTTCCCCCTCGGTAGACGTTGTACCGACGATGTGATCGTTGACACTGATGAAGACTCAATGTTATCTTCAGAAGTGCCAGGCAAGCAAAACCCCCTTGTTCATTCCGATAAAATCCCACTCTCTCGCTCCTGCTCTCTTTTACTGCATTAGGACAACATCGATTCATCTGTTACTTGCTGCGGTAGCTGAACCCCTTTATCCTTTGCATGACCTGTCATTGCCACAGTAAATAGATGAAACCCACTAGCATGAGTAGGAATTGTTTGAGCCCTGTTGTGCCTACTCATTCATGCTTGTTTGTCCTGCCTGCTACTGCTTAGAGTTGAGTCAGGTCTGATTCATCGGGGATGAATCAGAGGTGTGTGAACATGTCCTACTGTGTGTGAGCTAAGTGTGTGAATACGATTTGGTAAAGGTAGCGGTGAGAGGCCATGTAGGAGTACATGGTGGGTTGTCTCATTGCAGCCGTCCTCAGGAACTGAGTTCTGTGTTTGTGATCCATGATTCAGCTACTACCACGCATTGGGCCCGAAACCAATGGACCCTCTCGGCTTCTTAATCACCCTTGTCCTCTGTCCAGGAGTTGCAAGTAGTTTCTGGTGTTTGTAGTATGCTGGAGGCCGTGGGCAGCGCTGACCGTAGGGGTGGGCTGTGATGCGGTAGGCACGTGGCCGGGTAAACCGGGCGCCCGTTTGGTGTCACGGAACCCTGTTCACATCGTTTGGGGCTGTGAGCGAAACTCCGGCCGGATCTCCTCATGGATGGAACCCGAATAGGCGATAAACCTGGACTAGAGACTTGAGTGTTTAGGTAGGCCGTGGCCGACACCCACGTTGGGCTTCCGCTTGAAGGTTGCCGAGTACATGTCGTGTAAACGGCGGTAAGTGGTGAGAGCGTGTGTGAAGAAGTACACCCCTGCAGGGTTAATATGATCTATTCGAATAGCCGTGTCCGCGGAAAAGGACTTCTGGGTTGCTTGTATCAGTTCATAGACAAGTGAAAGTGGATACTCTAAAATACGCAAGATAAGCGTGAGTGCTATGGATGGCGTTCTCGTAGGGAGACGGGAGCGGATCCATAGTGGTGTATTGATATGGTGAATATGTGGACTCGTGTGCGCCACCTCAAAAGAGTTACTTGCAGTCGTAGTTCAGGATAGCCTCCGAGTCAAAGCTGGCTTGCTGCAGTTAAACCCCACCATCCCCTTTGTTGATAATGATGCATATGTAGTTAGTCCTGATGTAAGTCTTGCTGGGTACATTTGTACTCACGTTTGCCTATTTTATGTTTTTGCAGAGAGACTTCGGTCTCGCTAGTAGTTCCGCGTGGACTTCGACGTTTAGCTTGTTACCTCAGCTACGATCTTGTGCCTCGGCAGGATCTGGTAGATAGTCAGGCTTCTCAGCCTTTCTCATTTATAGATGTCTGTACTCAGACATGATAGCTTCCGCTTGTGCTTTTATTTGTATGCTCTGAATGTTGGGTCATGAGACTCATGTTTGTAATATCTCGCTCCTCGGAGCCTATTGGATAAATACTTGAGTCGTAGAGTCATGTTGTGATGCCATGTTGTGTTTGCACATATCGAGCATATTGTGTGTATGTTATTGAAATGCTTGGTATGTGTGGGATCTGACTATCTAGTTGTTTATCTTTAGTAGCCTCTCTTACCGGGAAATGTCTCCTAGTGTTTCCACCGAGCCATGGTAGCTTGCTACTGCTCCGGAGCACTTAGGCTGGCCGGCATGTGTCCTTCTTCGTTCCTGTGTCTGTCCCTTCGGGGAAATGTCACGCGATGAATACCGGAGTCCTGTTAGCCTGCTACAGCCCGGTTCACCGGAGTCCTGCTAGCCCAGTGCTACAGCCTGGATTCACTCGCTGATGACCGACACGTTCGATGCTGGGTCATGGATGCCTGTCCCTGTAAGTCTGTGCCACTTTGGGTTTACGACTAGCCATGTCAGCCCGGGCTCCTTATCATATGGATGCTAGCGACACTGTCATATACGTGTGCCAAAAGGCGCAAACGGTCCCGGGCTAAGGTAAGGCGACACCCGTGGGAATACCGTGCGTGAGGCCGCAAAGTGATATGAGGTGTTACATGCTAGATCGATGTGGCATTGAGTCGGGGTCCTGACAGCGTTGGTATCAGAGCTTGACTGCCTGTAGGATTACCAAGCCAAACTGGTCGAAGTTGAGTCTAGAAATTCTTTAGTTATATAAGGGAATTGATTGTGGGATGGAACGTAAGGCTCTTTTTACTCCTTATACCTCATGGCCTTCTGATCTGAGTCATCATCTTCTGCTCTACGGGGATTAAGAACTAGGCTTTCTCTTCTTTCTATCAGGATCACGTGTTACTTATCCGCGGACTTATAAGATTGTTGGATTTAAGTCTCAGTTCAGTTCCTACTACCTCCGTATGTTAATTGTTGATCTCGGAACCTTGATATTGTGCTTCTGAGTGGTTATGCCACCATTTTGTAGTATGTCTCAAATCTTTTCTGAGCATTTACAGCCGTTATGCTGTCCGAGTCATTCCAGGTTTCTAAATAGTTTGAAGAAATTTGCAAATTCCTTCCTCCTGCTTCGATGTTCCTTTGGGCCAGATTAACCACACTAATCGGTGTGTTGAGGTAATTATTGCCTCGACATATATGTTGGAATTATTATTATGACCCTAAGTGCTTAGGGGATCATCTAGTGGTCTAGCCATGATCTGTGTTCCCAGTGTGATGATTCTGGACTTTATTCTCGGAAGCATCCCGTGATGCTACTTAGTAGTAGGTATTCTATTTCTGGGTTTTGAACCCGAGATTCACTCTACTTACTTCATGTTGATAGTGTTTGCTAGTTCCTTCAGGATATTAGTAACTTTGCGATAGTCCTTGAGGTTCGTGGTATTTCCTTCTTCCAAATACTATGGACCGCTTATGGCAGATGTTTATTGGATCAAAAGATCACAATTAGAGTACTCTTGAGGAGATCTCCATTCATAAATCGTGACTCTGCCAGTCCTACCTCTCTGCATGGGTTATCTGGAAGAAATGTTGATCTCGCTCGACATACTAATCTATGCATCCACAACTCAGAAAATTATACGTTCCTTTGAGTTGTCCCTCTTTAGTTGTCTACTGACCTTCGTCTATCAATTGATAGTCAAGGGTATGCATGCATTCGTTTATCGATGCCTATTACCCTTGTGGTCCGTCAAGCCATTCTGTCCTGAATGACTTGGAGAAACAAACTCCAGTACCTCATCCATATCTAGGATTGGGTCAAAGTAGATGTATTCCGCAGATCAAATGCCAATCCAGCTTTTGGTTCTGTTCTACTTTGGAGTATTACCCCCTTTATGTCAGAATTGTCATGAGAACTGCACCAACTCTCATGAATTTTGACGTAGTGATACTTCTCACCATCATTAGTCATTCCTCGGCCCTCGTGTTGATGCAACCGGAATACCGACAAATGAATTGTGATGTGTGAAATCTATACTCCCAGCAACCTCGTTGCTTGGTAGTTAAAGGATAATAATTTCATTCTTAGTATGTTGGTTTTTGAATCATCCTTCTAAGACTGATCGTGCTACCTAGTCCTTATTTCGGTGCACCCTTCGATTGATGAGTTAGGATCTTGTCAAGTCCTCACTCATTTGATCATATCGTCTTTCCCTCAAAAGCGAGATTGTTCTCAAGCTTAGTAACATACCGGTGGTTCGTGATTTTCCGAATATCTTCTCGGAAGTATTACCAGGTTGTCACCTGACTGCTATGTTGAGCTCGTGATCAAGTCGGGTTCTTGTGAACCACCCTTTCTCCAAGAATCTGTGATGGATATCCGGGAGCTAGTTGGTTAAGCTAGACAACAACTTGGAGAGTTGGAAGATAAAAGCTTGCCTGACTTAGTCCGTTCCAAAGGGATATTCTTGTGTAGTGTGTGTTGAAGAAAGGTGATATCTTCATCGATTGGTCCCTGTGATCGATTGTTGGATCTATTATCTTACCCGAACCCTTGATTGAGTATGGGCTATCGTTAAATCAAATCAGAACCAACGATATTCGTAATGTTGTCTTACTCGTGGTTGATCCCTCGAGCATACACCATTATATCCTTTGGGTCTGACCAATGCTATCACTTGTTCACTTAACTATGGAATTCCTTTTAAAAGGAAACCCAGATGAATAGTTGTTGAGCCCATTGACAACATCCTTATCTCCTCCATGATTTTGTTGGACAATAAGTTAGTGTTGGAAACTTTTGAAAGCATTTCTTCATGCTAGCTCATGAAGCATGTTGGTTGTAAGGAGTGACTTCCTCTTATACACGTGCATTTGGTGAAAGTTGCCGCCGTGAATTGAGAAAGTTTGTTTTGCTTCCTCTGGAATCATCCCAAATTAGTCATGCATACGTGCGAAGTATTCTGTGGTTCGGAGACTTGCAACCTCCATTCCATAGGTGTCCCGAGCACACCAAGCCACTGATTGATTTGTTCAAGGAGAAGGAGTTCCTTCATAAGAGCTAATCCGGACTTATGAAAGAACTTCGATATCCTCGCTGATGGTTCCCAACCAGAACTCGGTAGTGTTTTATTATAAGACTACCACGTGGTCATGCTTGTCTAGGACATCGTGTTCACACGTGTGTAGCAGAACCAGCTCATGTTTTGGAGTTTGCTATCGTAGTTCATTTTCCGAGAATCTCGCAACGTTATCTCGTCGAATTGTGTTGCAACCTTTCATTTATCTTCCTAGACTCGATGAGTCTGGAATATCCTGACACCAACCAGATCTGAATCTCAGGCAGATATGATGGTTTGGAACATTTCCCAAGAACTATAATATTGGTCCCTCGATAACTGATAAAGTGGATGTCGTGGCCAGCACCTCCCAGCCGAAAGACCTATTATTGCAGTATCTTGATTGAAGAAGTTGGCCACCTCCCCATAGGGATTTCGTAGGATTTACTCCCTAGTTGCCCCTATGGATTTTTGTGTTCCCGAAGTCCGACCTTTTTACTTGATGTTTTAGATATCAAACCATATCTATGAATGGGTTACACTAGCACATCAAGGAGAACATTAGAAGCGCAATGCTAAATGTCTCTCGGTCGATCATCCAGATTTTATTTCCTTGGCCCCGCCAAGGGTGAAATCTGAGAAGGTGTTATCTTCCTTTGCATCTGCATCCTCCATCACCATTCATCATGGTAGTAAGTTGTTTACTGGACCCTTGACACAGATGTTGGTAAAACCTTGATGATTATGGAAATGCTCAAGTTCTTGAGAGCACGCACAAGCGCTATGTGTTACCATCGACTCTAACTGGATTCCTCCCAGTTTCCTCGGCAATGCTATGACCTTTTCAAACAGTGAATTCACTCTCTATTGTTGGGTTCTTCCCCAGTTACCAGAATCATTCCCAGCATTTGCATTTTGTTCCCAGCTTGCACCGCCAATGTGCCATTCTACCATGGGTCTCTTCCATTTCTGGTGATAAGCAAATTTATCCATTACGTTGTCTTCAACAAGGTAATCCACATCATCCAAGTCCGAGTATGCCATTCTACCGACCCCCCCCCCAAACGATCGCTCGAGAATTGTCTTAGGCTGGTTTAAAGAGTTTCAATGATCTATGAATCAAAGGTAATTCTTTTTGCCACTTAAGGGGATATTTCTACGAGTCACCTTCCCTAAGGTGCCTCGTTGCGGTTTCATGGCAACTCAACTCCTCGCTATGTTGACAATCGATTACCACCTTCTTAAGCGTGAAATTGTTTTCTACCTAGTGAACCCTCGTCATCTATTCCACTCCATCCCTCTAGAGGTGTGCTTCGTCTCTCAGCTCGAGAGATGTTGTTATGTCTCATTCTGTGGGTTAATCCTGAGTTGTTCGACCTTCGAGAGGGACAATTCTTTAAGGGTCTTTCCTTTCCTCTCGTTGTCATGATAGTTGGAGTTCTCAAGGCAAGACTTCAAGATAATGATGGTGAATGAATCAACGTTCAATTGAAGTGCACCCTGGATCGTGAAGATTATACTAGTCTGCGTTACCCCTTCACCTTACCCTACGCTCGAATCTCGAGACGAGATTCTTGTTTAGTGGGGGTGAGTTGTCACATCCCTAGCTTCTGGTTTGCTCTGAGCTAGCTAGTCATGTGTTGCATCATGTTTAAATTTTGCCTAAAATTGAAATGGGGATGTTCAAACCCTAGCATTAAATCAACTCAACTAGGGTGAATTAAAATCTTTTCAATAAACCCAAAAGGTTCCTAAGAAAAGTTCATGATTTCTGGTTAAGGTGGAAACCTCTGCCAAAAATGATGAATATATTCTTAGGTCATTTTTGGATTTTTGAATTTAATCATATTGTATTTGACTTTGGGCATTTAAATACTATAAATAATTTAAATGTTCAAATAAATGTTGGAAATTGTTAAGGGTCACTGAAATAATTCAGAAAGCACCCATAATTGTTTCCAGGATTTTATTAAATGATTTGGTATTTTAAATCAAATCAAAAACAAAGTAACAGAAATAGAAAAGAAATAAAAGAGAGACAGAGAAGGAAGTTACCTGGCGCCACTTACCTGGCCCAGCACGGCCCAGCCCATCTCCACTCCCCCCCCTGTCGTCTTCCTCTGCCAGTAGGCGGAGGCGAGGCGTGGCGCGCGCCCGAGAGGCCTCGGCCACCTCCTGCTTCCCCCTGGCCACCTCCTGCTTCCTCCTCGACGCCCCGGAGACGCCACGCACCTCCCTGCCTCTCTCCCTCACTCTCCCGCATCCTCATCCTCTCCCCTGGACCTCTCTCTCACTCGCCCGAATGGAGCCGCCGCCACCGACGAGCTCCCTCGCGGCCACCGCCACCCACTAGCCTCGCCGATGCGCTCAAAGGCTCCGCCTCGACCCCCTCTTTCTCCCCACCGAGCCACAAGGTCCCGGACACGCTGCAACGCCGCAACCATCGCCGTTTCCATCGCCGGCCGCCGAGGATCTTCACCATCGATTCGCTGCCGTCTCCGCTTCCCCGAGCTCGTCATCTACCCCATCCGAAGCACCGTGAGCTCCTGCACGTTTTGCACTTAACCCCGTGGCTTGCCGCTCTCCATAGCCGCCATTTCATAGCTGGTCGTAGCACGCCGCCGCCTAAGCTCGTCGCCGGCGTAGCTCCGGTCACCATTTGGTCACCCTGGCATGCCTAACTCGCTCCCCGCATCGCGTAGCGCCCCGCTAGCCGCTCACCTCGCTCGTTTGCGCACCGTAGCACTAACTCGCCCCAACCCCGAGCTCTGGCCGCCGCCTCGGGCTCCACTCCGGCGAACCCCGGCCACCCTCGCACCTCCCGTTGGCCCCCCTAGAAGCGCACGGGCACGGGCTACCTCCTGGTGCCCTTGGCGCGTCGATTCGATGCCCCTAGCGCAAGTCTGGCGTCCCCCGCCGTGCTCTGTGGTCGTCGTCGGCTAAACTCCGGCGAGAGCTGACGTGGCCGGTCATTAGGGCCTAACCACCCCGCTAACCCAGGCCTAGAGCCACTGACATGTGGGCCCTAGTGCCCCTAATCTTTAATTAAACTAAACTAACCCCCCTGTCTAACCTGTGTCACTGACGTGTGGACCCCACACGTCAGGTTTGACCTGGACCTTGCCGTTGACTTGCTGACGTCATGCTGGCTTCAGGCTGACGCAGTTAAATCATTTTCTGGATTTATTAATATTCAGGAAATTCCAGAAAATGCCTAAAACTTCTAAAATTCATAGAAATTCAACCGTAACTCCAAATTAAATAATTTATATATGAAAAATTATCAGAAAAATTCAAGGAATCCATCTGTACCATTTTCATGCATGTTTGAACAATGTTTGTCCTCTGTTTTGGACAAAACAAATAAAGGGCATTTAAATAATCATATATGGAGTTGGAAATTGAATCATGTGTTCAAACCAACTTCATTTAAATCATAGCTAGATGCACTAGCCCAAAACACATTCATATTGCCATGTCATAACATGCATCATATTGTGCATTGCATTGATCGTGTTTCTTCTATGTTTGCGGTGTTGTTCCCCCTCGGTAGACGTTGTGCCGACGATGTGATCGTTGACACTAATGAAGACTCAATGTTATCTTCAGAAGTGCCAGGCAAGCAAAACCCCCTTGTTCATTCCGATAAAATCCCACTCTCTCGCTCCTGCTCTCTTTTACTGCATTAGGACAACATCGATTCATCTGTTACTTGCTGCGGTAGCTGAACCCCTTTATCCTTTGCATGACCTGTCATTGCCACAGTAAATAGATGAAACCCACTAGGATGAGTAGGAATTGTTTGAGCCCTGTTGTGCCTACTCATTCATGCTTGTTTGTCATGCCTGCTACTGCTTAGAGTTGAGTCAGGTCTGATTCATCGGGGATGAATCAGAGGTGTGTGAACATGTCCTACTGTGTGTGAGCTAAGTGTGTGAACACGATTTGGTAAAGGTAGCGGTGAGAGGCCATGTAGGAGTACATGGTGGGTTGTCTCATTGCAGCCGTCCTCAGGAACTGAGTTCTGTGTTTGTGATCCATGATTCAGCTACTACCACGCATTGGGCCCGAAACCAATGGACCCTCTCGGCTTCTTAATCACCCTTGTCCTCTGTCCAGGAGTTGCAAGTAGTTTCTGGTGTTTGTAGTATGCTGGAGGCCGTGGGCAGCGCTGACCGTAGGGGTGGGCTGTGATGCGGTAGGCACGTGGCCGGGTAAACCGGGCGCCCGTTTGGTGTCACGGAACCCTGTTCACATCGTTTGGGGCTGTGAGCGAAACTCCGGCCGGATCTCCTCATGGATGGAACCCGAATAGGCGATAAACCTGGACTAGAGACTTGAGTGTTTAGGTAGGCCGTGGCCGACACCCACGTTGGGCTTCCGCTTGAAGGTTGCCGAGTACATGTCGTGTAAACGGCGGTAAGTGGTGAGAGCGTGTGTGAAGAAGTACACCCCTGCAGGGTTAATATGATCTATTCGAATAGCCGTGTCCGCGGAAAAGGACTTCTGGGTTGCTTATATCAGTTCATAGACAAGTGAAAGTGGATACTCTAAAATACGCAAGATAAGCGTGAGTGCTATGGATGGCGTTCTCGTAGGGAGACGGGAGCGGATCCATAGTGGTGTATTGATATGGTGAATATGTGGACTCGTGTGCGCCACCTCAAAAGAGTTACTTGCAGTCGTAGTTCAGGATAGCCACCGAGTCAAAGCTGGCTTGCTGCAGTTAAACCCCACCATCCCCTTTGTTGATAATGATGCATATGTAGATAGTTCTGATGTAAGTCTTGCTGGGTACATTTGTACTCACGTTTGCCTATTTTATGTTTTTGCAGAGAGACTTCGGTCTCGCTAGTAGTTCCGCGTGGACTTCGACGTTTAGCTTGTTACCTCAGCTACGATCTTGTGCCTCGGCAGGATCTGGTAGATAGTCAGGCTTCTCAGCCTTTTTCATTTATAGATGTCTGTACTCAGACATGATAGCTTCCGCTTGTGCTTTTATTTGTATGCTCTGAATGTTGGGTCATGAGACTCATGTTTGTAATATCTCGCTCCTCGGAGCCTATTGGATAAATACTTGAGTCGTAGAGTCATGTTGTGATGCCATGTTGTGTTTGCACATATCGAGCATATTGTGTGTATGTTATTGAAATGCTTGGTATGTGTGGGATCTGACTATCTAGTTGTTTATCTTTAGTAGCCTCTCTTACCGGGAAATGTCTCCTAGTGTTTCCACCGAGCCATGGTAGCTTGCTACTGCTCCGGAGCACTTAGGCTGGCCGGCATGTGTCCTTCTTCGTTCTTGTGTCTGTCCCTTCGGGGAAATGTCACGCGATGAATACCGGAGTCCTGTTAGCCTGCTACAGCCCGGTTCACCGGAGTCCTGCTAGCCCAGTGCTACAGCCTGGATTCACTCGCTGATGACCGACACGTTCGATGCTGGGTCATGGATGCCTGTCCCTGTAAGTCTGTGCCACTTTGGGTTTACGACTAGCCATGTCAGCCCGGGCTCCTTATCATATGGATGCTAGCGACACTGTCATATACGTGTGCCAAAAGGCGCAAACGGTCCCGGGCTAAGGTAAGGCGACACCCGTGGGAATACCGTGCGTGAGGCCGCAAAGTGATATGAGGTGTTACATGCTAGATCGATGTGGCATTGAGTCGGGGTCCTGACACGCACGTAGCATGTACATATACGTACAGCGGCCAGGGTGCAAGAAAGAAAATACGGCCACGTATGTGTACATACGGGCGGGGTCTCGAACGCCTACTCGCGCATACATACGGCGAGGGCTCGTGTTCATGGGGAGGCAACGGAATGCGTCGTGTTCATGAGGAGGCAACGGAATGCGTCGTGTTCATGGGGAGGCAACGGAATGCATCGTGTTCATCGGGAGGCAACGGAACGCGTGGGAGCTAACCGGCTGGGTCGGAACGGAATGCGTAGTCGTGTTCATCGGGAGAGCTTGGCCGGAACAGGCGATCGAAACGAGGCCTGGCGTACCGCAAAACAGAGGAAACTGACCTGCTACGGTCGAAACGGGGGTCCTGTTGATCGAGAGGGGTGTGGCGTACTGCAAAACGGAGCAAACGGACCTCCTACGGTCGAAACAGGGGTCCTGTTGATCGGGAGGGGTGTGGCGTACCGCAAAACGGACGAAACGGACCTCCTACAGTCGAAACGGGGGTCTTGTTGATCGGGAGGGGTGTGGCGTACCGCAAAACGGACGAAACGCACTTGTGTTGGAGCGCTACGGTCGAAACGGGGGTCCTGTTCATCGGGAGGGGTGTGGCATACCGCAAAACGGGACTCCACGGGATACTGTTCATCTCCACCGTCGGCCCCCTCCAGCCTCCACGGGCTACCGTCGACCTCCTCCAGCCTCCACGGGCTCCTGTTCATCCAGCCTCCACCACGCGCTACTCCACCGGCTACTGTTCAACCACCCCTCCACGGGCACCCCTCCCCCGTCTACTGTTCATCAAGCCCTCCACACCACGGGGTCCTGTTCAACCTCCCCACCACCGCCACCCCTCCACAGTCTACTGTTCATCCAGCCCTCCACACCACGGGTTCCTATTCATCCAGAGGCAACGCCACCGCTCACCGTTCATCCAACCCCCCTCGCAATGCTCACTGTTCATCCAATCGATCGGCTTCAGTCAGCAGTAGTAGCGAAGGAATCACTCCATCAGGTTCAGTTAACAGCCATCAATCGATCGCTCGGGTTCAGTAACGCGTAGCCTGTAGTGCAGTCGCTCGGGTTCAGTTAGAGCCCAACGCCTCGCTCGGGTTCAGTTAGAGCCAACGCCTCGCACAAACACGTGTACCTGTACGAGAGAAACGCGCATCACTCTCCCACCGTAACCGGCAACTACCCAAAATTTTCCTCCCCCTCGCTTCTACCATAGTTTTTTCCATCATGCACGGCCCAAAGAATGTCATGCAGCTGCGTCTCCAGCCTGCCCAGGACGAAAAGCCCATTTTCTGTCATGATTTTTTGTCATATAAGTAGGAGCCCACCACATCTATGATGATACCGGGTTTTGTCACAATTATCGTCATAGAAGTGTCATATGTATGACATAAAAAAATTTCGTTCGACCCAAAATGTCACGGATGTGTCTTTTTTTTGTAGTGGTTGTTGGAGACCTTCTCGCCATGCTGGAAACAGAGCTGCACGGGGTAATAGAGCTTGTCTTGAGTGGGGGATATAAGCACTGCGCCAGCCCCCCGCTCCATGTCGCGAGAATGCTCCATCGAAGTACATGACCCAGCCGTCCGGCACCTCACTTCCTAGGGAAAGTGACCGATCTTCGCCTGCTTCGAGCCCTGGCACCTCTATCCATTCTGCCACAAAATCTGCAAGTGCGGCTCCCTTGACGACCCTGGTTGTGCTGAATTCCAACTGAAACGCTTGCAACTCGATGTTCCATTCGGCGACCCTTCCAGCGGAGTTGGGGCTCCTGAGTACCCTTTCCAACGGGTAGGCAGAGACGACCTTGATGGGGTGTCCTTGAAAGTAGTGCTGCAGCTTTTGTGAGGCCAACAATAGCATGAGCAAGAGTTTCGCAGGCATGGGGTTACGTGTCTTGTGTCCATGTTCCACCGTGCTACGTTTACACGGAATGCTCGACATTGTCTGTGACCGTGGGTCCGCAGTTAACGTTACGATGATAGCATATGAGCTGATTTGCTGACGCCTTCTTCAGCCCGGAGTCTCATGGATGCTGGTCTCATGGTCGAGACATAGGCTTTTGGAGGCTTTTGGATTTCGGTGCATTCCAGGTGACATCGGGAAACCCCATTACACGGAGTAATAGGGTGCCTGATGGAGTCATGTACCTAGGGTAGGGTCACAGACCTGATCTAAGTACCCTGCCCAAGGACATCCTTAGAAGAGATCACCTTCCAGTCGACCTACGAGGGACTCACTCGACTGACTTGAAGGACTCGACCACGAAGACTCACTCGACCACCAGAAGGTCAAGAGGCACTCTGCACTGCAACGGTCTGTAATTAAGTAGACTTTATGATAGTAAAGACACTTTATGTGGGGCGTTACCAGTAACGCCCCGGACTTAACGCACCTTAAACCCTTCATTACGTGGGCTGGCTGGGGTCCTGGCGCACTCTATATAAGCCACCCCCCTCCACAGGTAGAAGGGTTCGGCACCCTGTAATCCATATACACATAATCCACTCGACCGCCTCCGGGCTCCGAGACGTAGGGCTTTTACTTCCTCCGAGAAGGGCCTGAACTCGTACATCTCTTGTGTTTACAACCTCTCCATAGCTAGGACCTTGCCTCTCCATACCTACCCCCCACTCTACTGTCAGACTTAGATCCACGACAGTTGGCGCCCACCGTGGGGCGGGTGTTTTAGCGATTTTGTGGAGAAGTTGCGATTCTTCCGAGTACTTTCATCATGGTGGCTGCTGGAGTTTTGGTCGAGGGTCGAGAGATCCGTCTCGGTGCTCTCACCTTCATCGCCGACGACTCCGCCTGGCTCCAGGAGGCTCCACTCGACGTCGATGCGCTCCCCGTCCGCGGTGCGACGCATTTTCGCGCATGTGTCCGCGGCGTTCTGCTGCGGCAACCGTCGACCCCATATCGGTCGACTCCCCATCGGCCACCCTCCCGGTCTCCCGCCAGCGCAAGCGCTCGGGCCGGTCGAGGCTTCAGCGGTGGGTGAGGCACGCGGTGGCTCGCCAGACGGCCACCACCCAAGTTGCGGCAATCGAGCCCGACGAATCTCTTACGGCCTGTTCGATCTGTCGACTGGCTCCGTAGAGACTGCATCCGAGTGCGATAGCAGTGATCCAGCGGCGGAAATCCTGATGGTCGACGGGCCCCGCAGTCCCCCTGGCTTCGCCCGTGATGGTGGGGCAGGCGACGGAGGCGACCCCGCACGAGACCACGAAGAGTACCAGCCCGAGCCACTCGACTCTCTGCAAAGAGAGGAACTTCGCCGCAGGAACGTGGATGCCCTGCATACTCCCATCGCAGGAGAAACCCCCGAGGCTCGCGCCTTGGAGGAGGCACGTTTGGCCAATTTGGCCGAACGCGCTCGCCTGGAGAATCTTCAGCGAGCACTCGACGAGCGCGCGCGGCAACGAGTTCCCGACACCAGTCGACGTCAACTCTTCCCGCCGACTCAGGTATATCGAACCCCAATCCAGAATTTAGCAGCTGCGACCCGTATAGCAGAGTCCATCCAGCCCTCTCAGTCGGAAGCTGGCAGAGGCTTGATGCAGATCAGGGATCTGCTCCGGGCAGCAGGAGATCAGAATTCAGCCGTGTCGCAGTCGCGCAACAGAATTCACAGTCGATCCGTCGCTGCGAATACGGTTCAGTCGGCTCACAGTCCCAGATCGCCTCCGCGGCGTGAAGGGCGCGAGAATCGGCGAGACCAATATGGAGACCGACACGACCGAGATGATAGGCGTCGAGTGCCCACTTCCCCTCCGAGGGGTGGGTCTTACGCTCCTCGGCAGCAAGATGACAGACGTCAGCTCAGTGCGGGGCGAAGAGTTCCAGTCGACCCCAGAGAACCAGGCTTCGACGCGCGATCCATTATCGTGCAAGGCTTGGTCGACCGGAACAGAGCCCATCGAGGTGGACTCGACAGAGATGCGCCCACGAGCAGTCGAGTGCATGTTTCTGGTCCGGAATGTTTCAGCAGAGCTATCAGAGCCGCAGTGATTCCTCCCAATTTCAGGTTGGCAACAGGAGTCAGCAAGTTCACTGGTGAGTCTAAGCCTGAAACTTGGCTTGAGGACTACCGAGTGGCGGTTCAGATTGGTGGTGGGAATGACGAGGTGGCCATGAAGCATTTGCCCCTCATGTTGGAAGGTTCTGCCAGAGCATGGTTGACTCAGTTACCTCCTAGCAGCATTTACACTTGGGAAGATCTGTCCCGAGTGTTCGTCAGAACGTTTGAAGGAACTTGCAAGCGACCGGCTGGATTGACGGAGCTGCAAGTCTGCGTGCAGAAGACCAATGAGACTCTCAGGGAGTATATTCAGAGATGGATCACTTTGCACCATACTGTGGAGAATGTGTCTGATCATCAGGCAGTCTGCGCCTTCAAGGATGGTGTCAAGAACAGAGAATTGAGTTTGAAATTTGGTCGAACCGGAGACATGACCATGAGTCGGATGATGGAAATTGCTACCAAGTACGCCAACGGCGAAGAAGAAGACCGACTCCAAAGCGGCAAGCACAAGCCGAGCCAGTCGGAGAAGGGAAACACCAGTCGGAAACAGAAGCGGAAGGCTGAACCGGCAGCTCCTGGAGAGGCTCTGGCCGTGACTCCGGGAAAGTTTAAAGGGAAACCAAAAGGATCCTGGAACCCTAAGAAGGTAAAGGATAAAGAAGGGAACGACGTGATGGATATGCCGTGCCACATCCACACGAAGAAAGACGAAGAGGGGAATATCATTTACCCAAAGCATACCACTCGCCAATGTCGACTCCTGATCCAGCAGTTTCAAGGAAAACAGTCTAAAGACAAGGAAAAGGAGTCAGACAAGGCCGAAGACAAGGAGGACAATGAGGAAGGATATCCGCATATCAACTCCACTCTGATGATCTTTGCAGATGTGGAAAGCAAGAGTCGATTGAAAGTCATTAACCGCGAGGTGAACATGGTTACCCCAGCAAAAGCAAATTATCTAAGATGGTCCCAAACACCCATCACATTCGACCAATCTGATCACCCGACTCATATTGCCACCCCTGGGAGGCAAGCTTTGGTGGTCGATCCAGTTGTCGAAGGCACTCGACTGACAAAAGTGCTGATGGACGGTGGTAGCGGGCTGAATTTGTTGTATGCAGACACACTGAAAGGAATGGGCATTCCGATGTCCCGACTGAGCACCAGTAACATGAGCTTTCATGGAGTTATACCAGGGAAGAAAGCCGAGTCACTCGGCCAAATAGCTCTGGACGTGGTGTTTGGTGATTCGAAACATTTTCGCAAAGAGAAGTTGACGTTTGAGGTCGTGGATTTTCAGAGTGCATATCATGCCATTTTGGGGAGACCAGCTTATGCACGGTTCATGGCTCGACCATGTTACGTGTACCTCAAATTGAAGATGCCCGGCCCCAAAGGAGTGATCACTGTCACCGGTGATCGGAAAAAGGCAGAAGAGTGCTTTCAGAAGGGCTCAAAGATTGCTGATTCCCAGGTGACAGCGGTCGAGTTTGAAGAATACAAGCAAAACGCAGATCCGAGTGATTTGCTGCGATCCAAGAAACCCGCCACAGAATCTGCATTTCAGTCGTCCGGTGAGACGAAGCCTGTTCACATTCACCCGACCGACCCCGATGCAGCTCCGACCCACATCTCCACAACACTCGACCCGAAATAGGAAGAAGCGCTCATCCAGTTCCTCCGTGAGAACTGGGACATTTTTGCATGGAAGCCCGCTGACATGCCAGGTGTTCCCAGGGGACTGGCTGAGCATCGCCTAAGAGTCGACTCATCTGCAAAACCAGTCAAAGAGCATCTTCGGCGGTCCGCCGTCCAGAAGAGAAAAGCCATTGGTGAGGAAGTGGCTCGACTGTTGGCGGCAGGATTTATCCGAGAGATATACCACTCCGAGTGGCTCGCTAATGTCGTCATGGTTCCTAAGAAGGACAAATCGCTCCGAATGTGCATTGATTTCAAGCACATCAACCGGGCCTGCCCGAAAGATCATTTTCCTCTCCCTCGCATAGATCAAATTGTTGACTCGACCGCGGGATGCGAGAGATTGTCTTTTCTAGACGCCTACTCCGGGTACCACCAGATCCGTCTGTACGGACCCGACGAGGTAAAAACAGCTTTCATCACTCCATTCGGGTGCTTCTGCTATATCACCATGCCATTCGGCCTCAAGAATGCCGGAGCCACATTTATGCGAATGATTCAGAAGTGTCTACTCACTCAAATCAGTCGGAATGTGGAAGCGTATATGGATGATATCGTCGTCAAGTCACGAAAAGGTTCCGACCTGCTCGCTGACCTCGCCGAAACATTTGCCAACCTCAGAAGGTATGATATCAAGCTCAATCCATCAAAGTGCACATTCGGAGTTCCTGGTGGCAAGTTACTCGGTTTTCTCGTTTCCGAGCGAGGGATCGACGCTAATCCAGAGAAGATCGGCACTATTCTCCGAATGAAACGCCCTGTGCGAGTGCACGATGTCCAGAAGCTTACTGGATGCTTGGCCGCATTAAGTCGATTCATCTCACGACTCGGTGAAAAGGCATTGCCTCTTTACCGACTGATGAAGAAGGCAGACAAGTTCGAGTGGACTCCAGAAGCTGATGCAGCGTTTGCCGAGCTAAAAGCTCTGCTCTCCACCCAGCCGGTGCTTGCTGCTCCAATCAGCAAAGAGCCTCTGTTGCTTTATATCGCAGCCACAGGACAAGTCGTCAGTACTGTGCTTACGGTCGAGCGGGAAGAAGAAGGAAAAGCTTTCAAAGTTCAGCGCCCAGTGTATTATTTGTCTGAAGTCTTGACTCCATCCAAGCAGAGATATCCTCATTATCAGAAGCTTGTGTATGGAATATACATGACCACAAAGAAGGTTGCTCATTATTTCTCTGATCATTCCATCACAGTCGTCAGCGACGCTCCACTATCAGAGATTTTGCACAACAGAGATGCAACTGGTCGAGTGGCGAAATGGGCGATTGAACTTCTTCCCCTTGATATCAAGTTTGAGGCAAAGAAAGCCATTAAGTCCCAGGCAATAGCAGATTTCCTCGCCGAGTGGATTGAACAGCAGCAGCCGACTGAAGTTCACTCGGAGCATTGGACCATGTTTTTTGATGGCTCTAAGATGTTGAATGGTTCCGGTGCTGGGGTTGTCCTGGTTTCCCCCAGAGGAGATAAGCTCAGATATGTGCTCCAGATTCACTTTGATTCCTCCAACAATGAGGCAGAGTATGAGGCCCTCTTATACGGATTGCGCATGGCCATTTCACTCGGCGTCCGTCGCCTGATGGTCTATGGCGATTCAGATTTAGTGGTCAACCAAGTGATGAAGGAGTGGGACGTGAGAAGCCCAGCCATGACTGGATACTGCAGTGCAGTGAGGAAGCTGGAAAAGAAGTTCGAGGGGTTGGAGCTCCATCATATACCCCGACTGAAAAATCAAGCAGCTGATGATCTAGCAAAGATAGGTTCCAAGAGAGGAGCCATTCCGAGTGGTGTGTTCTTGGAGCATATACACACTCCGTCAGTCAAAGAAGATCCTTTCACCGAAGAAGCTCCACAGCCCAAGAGTGCCACAGATCCGACTGAGGTTGAAGTCCCAGCAGTGGTCGACTTGGTCATGGAGGTCTTGGTGGTCATTCCCGACTGGACAGTTCCGTATATCGCGTATATCCTGAGAAAAGAGCTTCCGGAGGATGAGGAAGAGGCTCGACAGATCGTCCGTCGATCTAAAGCCTTTACCGTAATCAAAGGACAGTTATATAGAGAAAGCGCGACTGGAGTTGGTCAGAAGTGCATAACACCAGAAGAAGGTCGAATCATCCTTAATGATATCCACTCGGGAACCTGTGGTCATCATGCGTCCTCTCGGACCATCGTGGCCAAAGCATACCGAGCCGGATTTTACTGGCCAAAGGCGAATGAGATGGCAAAGGAAATAGTGGATAAGTGCGAGGGATGTCAGTTCTACTCGAATATGTCGCACAAGCCTGCATCAGCTCTGAAGACCATTCCACTCGTCTGGCCTTTCGCAGTATGGGGGTTGGACATGGTCGGTCCTTTGAGAACAGGTCGAAGTGGCTTCACGCATGTACTGGTGGCAGTCGACAAGTTCACCAAGTGGATTGAGGCTAAACCAATCAAGAACCTTGACGCCGGTACTGCTGTTAGCTTCATCAGGGAACTGATATTCAGATATGGAGTCCCGCACAGCATCATTACGGATAATGGGTCGAACTTTGACTCGGAGGAATTCAGGGATTTCTGCAACTCTCAAGGCACACGAGTCGACTACGCTTCAGTCGCCCATCCGCAGTCGAATGGACAAGCAGAGCGAGCCAATGGCCTGATTCTCAAGGGATTGAAACCCCGACTGATGCGTGATCTCAAGCATGCAGCTGGAGCTTGGGTCGACGAACTTCCCTCGGTGCTTTGGGGACTGCGGACCACACCTAATCGGTCGACCGGAAGAACTCCATTCTTCTTGGTCTACGGAGCTGAAGCAGTCTTGCCGAGTGATCTTCTCCACAATGCTCCTCGAGTTGAGATCTACAACGAAGCAGAAGCTGAACAAGCGCGGCAGGACGCAGTCGACCTTTTAGAGGAAGAAAGGGAGATGGCTCTGATCCGATCGACCATCTACCAACAAGATTTGCGTCGTTTCCACGCCAGAAATGTGAGGGGTCGAGCCTTCCAGGAAGGAGATTTAGTTCTCCGAGTGGATCAGAAGAAACCACACAAGCTTGCTCCTTCTTGGGAAGGACCCTTCATCGTCACCAAAGTTCTCCACAACGGGGCGTACCGTCTTTACAACGTCGAACATAATATCGACGAGCCCCGAGCTTGGAACGCGGAACTACTCCGCCCATTTTACACTTAAGTTTATCACTCGGATGAGTTGCAATAAAGTACTCCTGTAGTTCATGGATTTCAAAATAATAGTGTCATAGTTCCTCCATAATTTTTGTCACTTTTTATTTTTGTCCAATAAAATTTTCCCCTCAGTGGGTGACTTAGCCGCGAATCCGTTTCGCCTAAGTTTGTAAAATCCTTACCGAGTGGTGAGCCAGACTCCCACTCGGAGGCTTAGCTGCGAATCCGTTTCGCCTAAGTTAAATAAAATCCTACCGAGTGGTAAGCCAGACTTCCACTCGGGGGCTTAGCTGCAGTCCAAGTACTCGCCTAAGTTATAAAAATCCTACCGAGTGGTAAGCCAGACTTCCACTCGGAGGCTTAGCTGCAGTCCAAGTACTCGCCTAAGTTATAAAAATCCTACCGAGTGGTAAGCCAGACTTCCACTCGGAGGCTTAGCTGCAGTCCAAGTACTCGCCTAAGTATAAAAATCCTACCGAGTGGTAAGCCAGACTTCCACTCGGAGGCTTAGCTGCAGTCCAAGTACTCGCCTAAGTTATAAAATCCTACCGAGTGGTAAGCCAGACTTCCACTCGGAGGCTTAGCTGCAGTCCAAGTACTCGCCTAAGTTATAAAAATCCTACCGAGTGGTAAGCCAGACTTCCACTCGGAGGCTTAGCTGCAGTCCAAGTACTCGCCTAAGTTATAAAAATCCTACCGAGTGGTAAGCCAGACTTCCACTCGGAGGCTTAGCTGCAGTCCAAGTACTCGCCTAAGTTATAAAATCCTACCGAGTGGTAAGCCAGACTTCCACTCGGAGGCTTAGCTGCAGTCCAAGTACTCGCCTAAGATATAAAATCCTACCGAGTGAAGAGCAAACCTCTCACTCGGAGGCTTAGCTGCAGCCCAGTGCTCGCCTAAGATATAAAAATCCTACCGAGTGGAAGAGCAGACCTCTCACTCGGGGCTTAGCTGCAGCCCAGTGCTCGCCTAAGTTATCAAAATCCTACCGAGTGAAGAGCAAACCTCTCACTCGGGGGCTTAGCTGCAGCCCAGTGCTCGCCTAAGATATAAAAATCCTACCGAGTGAAGAGCAAACCTCTCACTCGGGGGCTTAGCTGCAGCCCAGTGCTCGCCTAAGATATAAAAATCCTACCGAGTGAAGAGCAAACCTCTCACTCGGGGGCTTAGCTGCAGCCCAGTGCTCGCCTAAGATATAAAAATCCTACCGAGTGAAGAGCAAACCTCTCACTCGGGGGCTTAGCTGCAGCCCAGTGCTCGCCTAAGATATAAAAATCCTACCGAGTGAAGAGCAAACCTCTCACTCGGGGGCTTAGCTGCAGCCCAGTGCTCGCCTAAGATATAAAAATCCTACCGAGTGAAGAGCAAACCTCTCACTCGGGGGCTTAGCTGCAGCCCAGCGCTCGCCTAAGTGGATTAAGGAATAAGTCGACTGCAGTGAGCGTCTTGCTTTGAACCTGCAAAAGACATTTCGAGCCAAAAGCAATCATATTCAAACACCAAATTCAAGTTCAGATCGATACCTAAAGGAACCGAAAGTGCTCAGGCGCTAAGCCTGTTAAGGTTTATCGGTTACAACTCCACTCGGCATACCGAGGCAAATTTAAAGCGTCGAGCTTAGAAGAAGTTTTTTACCCCTCCTGTGGAGGGCTGGAAGGTGCAACAAACTCATCAAGATCAATTCCATCTGCGATCCGAGTGGCAGCAGCAAGGAAAGTTTCCATAAAGGACCTGAAGTCGTGTTTCTTGGTGTTGGCCACCCGGAGGGCCGCCAGCTTGTCTTCTCGCGCATCTTTGCAGTGGACTCGGGCCAGACACAGAGCAACATCTGCACCGCACCGAGCCGAGGACTTTTTCCACTCCTGCACTCGACCAGGGACAGTGTTCAAACGAGCCATCAGCGACTCGAGGTCGTTCTGGAGTGTCTCCCCGGGCCAGAGCGTTGAGTCGATGCGAGATGTGGCGACCTTCAGCCTTGCAAGATAGTCCACGACAGCTGCAACACGGGACTCCAGTCGGAAAACATTCATGGCAACTTCATCGTTCACCGGAGAATTGACGGGGTCAAGGTTTGGTTCCAGCCGGCTAGTCTCTTCTTCAAAGTCTTGACAAAATTCTGCAAGGGAGATCACCGAGTCAAGGCAATGGTCGAATGGAAAAATCACAGTTGAAAATGATTGTTGAGCGTAAAGGTTTACCTTCAAGCATAAGGAACAGCTTCTTGGCAAGACCACTCAGGAAGGCCTCCAGATCATTTTTCTTCCCAAGAGCAGCTTTCAGATTGGTATTTTCTTGTTCAAGCTTGGTGACTGAAGCTAACTTCTCGTCAGCAAGCTTGATCTTCTCAGCTAGTTCAAGGTCTTTTTTCTGTTGGGCCTCCTTCACCTTACCTGCAAGTTACAGCAAGATCAGATTTTGAAACAAATAAAGGGAAAAAGCAGTCGTCGAGGTCTCACCAAACATACCTTTGGTCTCCTCCTTTGCCTTCGTCAGATTCTCCTGAGCCAGCTTCAAATCCAGCTCGAGCTGAATGTGCTTGTTTTCCAGCTCAGTGTAGCGAGCCGCAAGGTCACAGGATCTCTGCGAAGAATCAATCGACTAAATGTCAAAGATAATTCGCTTCCGAGTGGAAAAGGAAAAATCATGCGTTTCTAAGACTACAGCCGAATACAAGTATTCGACCGTAGTCTCGGGGACTACACCCAGTGGGTGCGCTCAGCGTGCCCCCACTAATCCTATTGAAGACAGAGTCGACCAGTCGACCTCAAAAAAAAAGATGTATTCTTTAAGACTGTAATCGACTGCAAGCAGTCGACCATAGTCTCGGGGACTACACCCAGTGGGTGCACTCAGCGTGCCCCCACCGGTTTGCGAAATCCAGTCGCCATAGTCGAATGACGGAAAGACTGAACTTATAAAGCCTAAGGCTGACTGCCAGCAGTCGACCTTAGCCTTGGGGACTACACCCAGTGGGTGCACTCAGCGTGCCCCCACCGGTTTGCGAAATCCATTCGCCATAGTCGAATGACGGAAAGACTGAACTTATAAAGCCTAAGGCCGACTGCCAGCAGTCGACCTTAGCCTTGGGGACTACACCCAGCGGGTGCACTCAGCATGCCCCCGCTAACACGGAGTTTAAATCGACACACCCACTGGGTGATTACTACAAATTTTGGAAAGAAAAGTTTTTGATGGCATATCCTAACAGAACAAGCGGGGGTCGACTGACCTGAACATTGCTTTGAAGGGCGGAACTGGCGTCGTAAGCTGCCTGGCTCGCATCCCGGATGGTCTTCAACTGCTCCATCATGATCCCTGCCTGGCGTATCGCCTCCTTCGCGGCACCATCTTGGTCCTCTGGGACGTGGTGCGTCATGAAGAGGGAGGGCTGCAGAGCACTCGTCAGCGGATCTGCGAAGGATACAGTGTGTCGAGTGGTGTTCTCCTCCTCCGCGACCAGAGTCTCAGGCACCGTCACATCCTGGGGCACCCAGCCGGCAGACGCTTTCCTACTCCTTCCGTGCTTTAGCGGTTCCTCATCTTCATCATCATCAGGGAGAGTGATAACAACATTGGATGGAGCTACAGAAAAGAATCAGAATTAGAGATCATGAGTCAGTCGACTAGAAACGGTGTTAAGAGTATAGTACCAGGTTTTGAGGTTGCTGCGTCCTCCATCTCATGGTCGTCAGCCCGGGCTGAGGTCTCAGAAGTAGCAGCACTGCAACTCCAAAGAATCAGTCGACTAACTCCAGCGCCAACCAGAGATAAAGTTCGCACAAAACAAGAAGACTTAAGCAGCATGATTACCCTGATATGGTGGGGATGGACACCTTCATCTTCGGCAGGAGCTTGGTCGGCTTTGACGGGGCCGCCCTGGGCTGCTTCGACGCCTTTTCAGTCGGCGCCGGAGAGGTGGTCCGAGGGCGCTTGGTCGACTGTGTAACAGTCGCAACCCCCTTGCCACGTTCAGTCGCAGGGTCATGGACAAGCTTCGACCGCCTTTCCGAGCGCGGTGGTGCGACCTCCTCCTCCTCCTCTTCTTCGTCCTCATCATCATCATCATCATCGTCATCATCATCATCATCATCCTCAGCGGCGTCCGAGTCCCACTCCTCCTCCTGGCTCTCGCCCCCGCTCGCTTCTCCCTCCTCAGTCGGAGCCTGTGCTCCATTGGGCATCGAGTACAGCTCAGTGAGGGCCTGATAGACATCAAGACAAAGATCAGTCGACCGATCGGCAGAGAAAACAGAAATAAATGTGACAAGAATACAATGGGAAGTGGAGCAGACATACCTTGTTTGGATCACTGTGGTGGTCGAGTGGAGGAATCCTTCTGGCTCCGCGAGGGTTATCCTTGTTCCCAGTAACAGCGGCCATCCACCTTTCCAGAGTGGCATCGTCGACTGCTTCTGGATTGACCCGAGTCACATCCTCAGTCCCGCAGTACAACCACATGCAATGGCTCCGGAACTGAAGAGGCTGGATACGACGCCTAAGAAAAACCTCCAGGAGATCCATACCCGTCACTCCCTCCCGAACCAACTGAACTACACGCTCCATCAGCATCTTCACGTCAGCTTTCTCCTCCGGAATCACCTTCAGAGAGGAGGGCTTGTTCACTCGGCCCATGGTGAACTGAGGGAGTCCACTCGACTGCCCCGGCGTCGACTGATCCTGGCAGTAGAACCAGGTCGACTGCCAGCCTCTGACTGACTCGGGAAATGTCATGGCTGGGAAGGTGCTCTTGTTCCTCACCTGGATCCCCAGACCCCCACACATTTGGACAACTCGGGTTTTTTCGTCGCCTGGGCTCGCCTTCTTCACGGTCTGAGAGCGACACGTGAATATGTGCTTGAACAAGCCCCAATGCGGTCGACAACCCAGAAAACTCTCACACATGGACACAAACGCGGCAAGATAGGCGATAGAATTCGGGGTGAAGTGGTGGAGTTGCGCTCCAAAGAAGTTCAAGAAACCACAGAAGAAAACGCTCGGCGGCAAAGAAAATCCGCGGTCGACATGGGTAGCCAGAAGCACGCACTCACCCTCTTCCGGCTGGGGCTGCCACTCTTTCCCCGGAAGCCTTGCAGCTCCATGAGGGATCAGGCCCTCGTTGGCCATGTCAAGGAGATCCGTCTCCGTGATGGTCGATTGGATCCAATCTCCCTGGACCCAGCCTTTCGGCAGGCGAGATCTAGACGAAGACCCGCCATGACTGGTGGATCTCCCCTTCGCCTTCTCCGTCGCCGACGCCTTCTTCACGCGTTCCAGCGCCGCCGTCTTCTCCTTGACCATGGCTGCCGGTGAGACGCGCGAGGAGAAGTTGTGCGGAGGCGAGAGCGAGCGCGTTGGGCGGAGACGAAGGGAGCAGACAGAGAATGCTGAGGCACTGTTCAAAAAACCCTCGCCGGTCACGTTTATAAGATCCCTTCCGAGTGGATGACAGGTGGGCCCGGTCGATCTAATCATATCCTGAAACAGTTGCGCGGACGTGATACATGGCGAAAAAAGTGGCGCGGGGATCGAGGCGTCTATGTCCTGTCCCATCCGAGCGCCGCGGTCCGCTCCGCTTTGCGCGCTTCCCCAAATTTCGTATCCCGCGGAATCCGCGAACGGCACACCGGTCTGCCAGACGCGGGATTTCCTGCGATCCGTCGCTCGGAAATCGGCGAAGTCCAAAAGATCACTCGACGAAGGAAAAGAATGGATCGAGTCGACTGAAGAAAAGTTGTTCACTATCAACAAAGAGATTTTTTGGTTCAAAACAACGCACGACCAGTATGCGAAGGCTAATCGGAAACAGCATCAACTCCTTCATCACTCAAGCCTCAACCCATTCGGGGGCTAATGATGGAGTCATGTACCTAGGGTAGGGTCACAGACCTGATCTAAGTACCTTGCCCAAGGACACCCTTAGAAGAGATCACCTTCCAGTCGACCTACGAGGGACTCACTCGACTGACTTGAAGGACTCGACCACGAAGACTCACTCGACCACCAGAAGGTCAAGAGGCACTCTGCACTGCAACAGTCTGTAATTAAGTAGACTTTATGATAGTAAAGACACTTTATGTGGGGCGTTACCAGTAACGCCCCGGACTTAATGTACCTTAAACCCTTCATTACGTGGGTAGGCTGGGGTACTGGCGCACTCTATATAAGCCACCCCCCTCCACAGGCAGAAGGGTTCGGCACCCTGTAATCCATATACACATAATCCACTCGACCGCCTCCGGGCTCCGAGAAGTAGGGCTTTTACTTCCTCCGAGAAGGGCCTGAACTCGTACATCTCTTTTGTTTACAACCTCTCCATAGCTAGGAACTTGCCTCTGCATACCTACCCCCCACTCTACTGTCAGACTTAGATCCACGACAGTGCCACCATCACCGGAGGGCTGGTCAGGTACTTCTTGAGGTCTTGAAACGCTTGGTCGGCCTCCTGTGTCCATTCGAAAGGGCCCTTCTTATTCATCATCTTGAAGAAAGGCAAGGCACGCTCCCCCAGCTTGGAGATGAAGCGCCCTAACGAAGTTACGCGTCCGGCGAGCTTCTGCATTTCTCTGAGGGTTTGCGGCGGACTCATGTCTTCGATTGCCTTGACCTTCTCTGGGTTGGCCTCGATTCCTTTGTGGGACACGAGGAAGCCCAGAAGCTTGCCAGAAGGAATGCCAAACACGCACTTCTCCGGGTTGAGCCATAGGTCCACTTCACGGAGGCTCGCGAAGGTCTCTTCCAGGTCTTGGATCAAGGTCTTCGCCTCCCGAGACTTCACCACAATGTTGTTGACGTAAGCCTTGGCGTTTTTCCCGAGCTGCCGGCCCAAGGCGATGTGCATTAGCCGCTGGAAGGTTGTGCCCACGTTGAGCAGCCCAAATGGCATGCAGGTGTAGTAGTACACCCCACATGGGGTCAGGAAGCCGTCTTCTCCACGTCTTCTACCGCCATCTTTATTTGATGATAGCCCGAAAATGCATCCAGGAAGCACAGCAGGTCACACTCGGCGGTGGAGTCGACAATTTGGTCGATGCGAGGGAGTGGGAACGGATCTTGAGGGAAGGCCTTATTCATGTTGGTGAAGTCGACGCACATCCGCTCCTTTCCTCCCCTTTTCGGCACAACAACAGGGTTTGCCAGCCATTCGGGGTAGTGAACCTCGTGAATAACACCTGCCACCTTCAGCTTGCGGGTTACTTGGACAATGAAGGCCTGCTTCTCGGTGGACTGCCGCCTGGCTTTCTACTTCACGGGTCGTACATTGGGGCACACATTCGGGTGATGCTCGATCACCTGCCTTGGGACCCCGGCTAGCTGCTTGGGTTCCCATGAGAACACTTCCTTGTTCGAGCGCAGGAATTTCACCAGTGCCTCCTCTTGGTCGGGGTCGAGATTGTCACCTGTGGTGAAGGTGGCGCCAGAGGATCCGTCCTCATCAACTGGTACCTTCTTGGTCTCCGCCTTGTCCTGGGTGAACAACTGCTTCTTCTTGGTCGGTGCAGCCTCATTGGCCTTGGAGGTGTCGGTGCCGGCAGGCTGTGCTGCCACGGCTGTCTTGAGGGTGAGTTTCAGGACCAGCAGAGCATCCTTGGTATCTCCAGCTACGGTGATGACGCTGCTGCTCCCGGGATCTTCATGAGGTTGTAGGCCGGATGGGTCGCTGCCAAGAATTGGGCCAAGGAGGGGTAGCCGAGGATGGCGTTGTACGGGAGACCGATGTGGGCGATGTCGAAGTTGACCAGCTCCGTGCGGAAGTTGTCGTGGGTGCCGAAGGTCATTGGGAGGCGAATCTTCCCCAGGGAGCTGGAGGAACCGCCTCCGACTTCCGAGAAGGGCTTGTCGGGTTGGAGTCGTTCCAGCGACACATGGAGGAGGCTGAAGGCCTCCACCGAGAGCATGTTGAGGCTGGAACCGCCGTTGATGAGGGTCCTGGTGACGTCCACCTGGCAGATGGCGGGCGTGCAATGCATTAGGAGTGCACCCGAGCAGGCGGTGTTGACAGGGTGATCGTCCGACTCGAAGGTCAGGTCGGCCTTGGGTGCCTCCCAACCCGGAGGAGCTCCCTGCCGCGTGAAGGCGGCGCTGACCTGGCGGATAAACGGCTTGACGTGGTCGCCCGAGGATGGCGCCTGCAAGCCACCCAGGAGAGCTGAGACGACCGGGGGCGCCGGCGCATCATAGTGGGCAAGGAAGAGGTTGCGCAGCTCCTCCCAGGAGGCCACAAAAGATGTTGGCAGGTGGAACAACCAAACGCGCGGGATGCCGGTGAGGGCCATGGGAAACCAGTTGGCCATGACCATGTCGTCTCCTCCTGCCTTGAGGAAGGCTTCTTCATATGCCAGCAGGAAAGCCAGCGGGTCCGCCGCACCGTTGTTGCGTGGCGGCATCTCTGGCTTGAACCTGTGCAGCCACTGCACCCACCGCAAGGCGGGAGCCAAGGCTCAGAGCCCCTGGCCCCAGTGCTAGCGTCAGCCGCTGGAGCCGGTGGCGCGTTGTCCGCCATAGGGTGAAGCGCAGTGTTGGTGGAGAGCGGGTCAACGGAAGAGAGAGCTCCGGCGCACCCTTACCTGGCGCGCCAAATGTCAGATATCGGGTTCCGGCAAAACCCTTAAGGTTCGAACTCTGGGGTGCGCATGAAGATTTTCTCCCTACCGATTCACGCCCTGAAACCTGGCTGTGATTCTAAGCTAGCCCGATGAACATGTCACATCCCTAGCTTCTGGTGCTACCTAGTGTTTGCATCTTGCTTGCATCATGTTTAAATCTTTGAAACCTGAATTGAGGAAATTTGAGAGCCTCAAAATATTTAAATAAAAGAAGGGGAAATAACCCTGGAAAATGCATCCAATGTTTCCAAAATGCTCTTCAATGATGTTTAATATCTTTGGCAAGGGTTTTGGTCCAAACCAAAAATATGGAACATTTTTGAGGAATTATTTTGGCTATTTGGATTTAAATCAATAACTATATGAGTTGGATTTAAATCTTCTATAAAACAATTGCAAGTCCAACAATTCTGAAAAAACATGTGAGTGGCTTTGAATATATTGTAGCAAGCCACATAAATATTTTCAGAAGCTACTAAATGATTTGGGCTGTGAATCAAATCAAAACAGAGTTGAAATATTAGAAAACAGAAACAGAAATGTAAAAAAAAGGAAACTAACCTGGCCCAGCTTACCTGTACCTGCCAGCCCACCCGGCCCAAACCTACCTGGCTGGCCAGTTGGCCAGCCCAGCCCACCAGCGCCACCGTCCTCAAGCTCCTGCCAGGAGGACGCGCGCGTGTGGTCGCCGCGCGCAGGCACGCGCCCTGGCCACCTCCTCTCTGCCTGCTTGCCTGGACTCCTCTGGGAGATGCCACGCGCCAGCCCCGACTCTCTCTCGCTCTCTCTCGTCCCCATCCCCTCCCCTGGCTCTCTTCCTCGCACGCACCGAACGCAGCCGCCGCCGCCGCTCGCCGTTGCTGCGCCCACTGCCATCCCCTCGCCCCCTCGACGCATCCAGAAGCTTCGCTGCAACGCCCGACGTCTCCAAGCTGACGCGCTCGAGCCCGTACGCACTGCATCGCTGGCATCGGCTTCGTCTTCTTCCTCGAGCTCCGACGAACTCCATCGCTGCTCCGCCGTCTGCAGGCCTTCCCCGAGCCCCTCGAGCCTCCTGTCCGAAGCGTTGTGAGCTCCTGCGTCTAACCCCCTCTTCCCGAGCTCGATTATGCCCCGTAGCCGTCGCTTCGCCGAAGACCGAACCGCGCCGCCGCCCGAGCTTCTCGCCGCCATGGCCATTGTCGTAGCTCCCAACCGAGCACACCCACGTGCTCACCGCGCCGCGTAGGTACCGCAGGAGCTAAGCACGCCACTCCACGGCCACCGCAGCCCCGTTCCCGAGTGCGCCCGAGCTCCGGCCGCCGCATACCTCACCGCCGGCGCTATTTCCGGCCACTTCAGGTCGCACCTCTTGCACCGTTGGATGTGCGCGAGCGCCTGGAACCCACAGAGCCTCTCCGCGCGGCGTTTGGTCGCCGGAGGGCGAAAACCGCAGCCCTCCGCCGTCGCGGCACCTCGCCGGCGGCCTAACTCCGGTGAAGGTGACGTGGTAGATTAATTAGGGCTAATGACGCACTTAGTAAACACCTAGTGACACTCACAGCAGGGCCCCATGGCCTAATTAAACTTAGATTAGTTTCTGCTTAGTATTAACTAATCAACAAAGTGGCCCCACGCGTCAGCATTGACCATGCTGACGTCGCCATTGACTAGGTCCACATGTCAGTGACCCTTGCTAGCACCATGGCACTGACCCGTGGGACCCACTTGCCAGGTTTGACCTGGACCGGGTCTGTTGACCTGCTGAGGTCAGCATGACGCAATGATGACGCAAAATAATTCAGAAAATTCCAGAAAATAGTATAAACTTCTAAAATTCATAGTAATTCAACCGTAACTACAAATGAAATAAATTATATATGAAAAATGATCAGAAAAATCCAATCTATCCATCTGTACCATTTTCATGCATGTTAGAACAACTTTTGTTCACTGTTTAGGTCAAATCGATTAAATGGCATTTGATTAATCACATATGGAGTTTGAATTTGAATCTTGTATTCAAACCAACTTCATTTAATCTGTTGCTAGTTGCATTATCTCAAATCACAGCATATTGCCATGTCATGATCATGCATCATATTGTGAATTGCATTGATTGTGTTCTTCCTTGTTTGCCGGTGTTTGTTCCCTCTCGATAGACGTGATACCAACGATGAGATCGATGGCACCGATGAAGAACTATACTATCTTCAGAAGTGCCAGGCAAGCAAAACCCCCTTGTTCATTCCGATACAATCCCACTCTCTCGCTCCTGCTCTATTTTACTGCATTAGGACAACAACGATTCAACTGTTACCTGCAGCGGTAGTTGAACCACTTTATCCTTTGCATGACCTGTCATTCCATAGTAAATAGATGAAACCCACTAGCATGAGTAGGAGTTGTTTGAGCCCTGATGTGCCTACTCATCCATGCTTGTTTGTCATGCCTGCTATTGCTTAGAGTTGAGTCAGGTCTGATTCATCGGGGATGAGTCAGAGGTGTGTGAACATGTCCTACTGTCAAGAGATAAGTGTGTGAACACGATTTGGTAAAGGTAGCAGTGAGAGGCCATGTAGGAGTACATGGTGGGTTGTCTCGTTGCAGCCGTCCTCAGGAACTGAGTTCTGTGTTTGTGATCCATGAACAGTTACTACCACACATTGGGTTCCGGTAACTCGACCCCTCTCGGCTTATTAATCAACTCGATCTCTGTCCAGGAGTTGCAACTAGTTTCTGGTGTTTGTAGGTAGTGTTAGTAGTCTACCAAGTGGCACCCGGTACAGGTGGGCTTGGGACAGACTAGGCACAGTGGCACGGTGTACCAAGTGGCACCCGGATGGTGGGCTTGGGAACCCTGCTCACATCGTTTGGGGCCATGAGAGACACCCCGGCCGGATCTCCTTACGGATGGAACCCGAATAGGCGATAAACCTGGATGAGAGACTTGTGTGGTTAGTCAGGTCGTGGTCGACTCCCTCGCCCGGCTTCTGCTTGAAGGTTGCCGAGGTACATGACGTGTACAGGGCGATAAGTGGCGAGAGCGTGTGTGAAGAAGTACACCCCTGCAGGGTTATCAATATCTATTCGAATAGCCGGATTCCTCGGATATGGAAACTTGGACCCCTTGTACAGTTCATAGACAAGTGAAAGTGGATACTCTAAAATACGCAAGATAAGCGTGAGTGCTATGGATGGCGTTCTCGTAGGGAGACAGGAGCGGATCCATAATGGTGTATTGATATGGTGAATATGTGGACTCGTGTGCACCACCTCAAAAGAGTTACTTGCAGTCGTAGTTCAGGATAGCCACCGGGTCAAAGCTGGCTTGCTGCAGTTAAACCCCACTCCCCTTTGTTGACAATGATGCATAGGTAGTTAGATCTGATGTAAGTCTTGCTGGGTACATTTGTACTCACGTTTGCCTATTTTATGTTTTTGCAGAGAGACTTCAGTCTCACTAGTAGTTCCGCGTGGACTTCGACGTTTAGCTTGTTACCTCAGCTACGATCTTGTGCCCTCGGCAGGATCTGGTAGATAGTCAGGCTTCTCAGCCTTTTTCATTTGTAGATGTCTGTACTCATACATGTTAAGCTTCCGCTTGTGCTTTGATTTGTATGCTCTGAATGTTGGGTCATGAGACCCATGTTTGTAATATCTCGCTCCTCGGAGCCTAATGAATACATACTTGAGTTGTAGAGTCATGTTGTGATGCCATGTTGTATTTGCACATATCGAGCATATTGTGTGTATGTTATTGAAATGCTTGGTATGTGTGGGATCTGACTATCTAGTTGTTTATCCTTAGTAGCCTCTCTTACCGGGAAATGTCTCCTAGTGTTTCCACCGAGCCATGGTAGCTTGCTACTGCTCCGGAACACTTAGGCTGGCCGGCATGTGTCCTTCTTCGTTCCTGTGTCTGTCCCTTCGGGGAAATGTCACACGATGAATACCGGAGTCCTGTTAGCCCGCTACAGCCCGGTTCACCGGAGTCCGGCTAGCCCAGTGCTACAGCCTGGATTCACTCGCTGATGACCGACACGTTCGATGTTGGGTCATGGATGCCTGTCCCAGTAAGTTTGTGCCACTTTGGGTTTACGACTAGCCATGTCAGCCCGGGCTTCTTATCATATGGATGTTAGCGACACTATCATATACGTGTGCCAAAAGGCGCAAACGGTCCCGGGCAAAGGTAAGGCGACACCCGTGGGAATACTGTGCGTGAGGCCGCAAAGTGATATGAGGTGTTACATGCTAGATCAATGTGGCATTGAGTCGGGGTCCTGACAGAACAACACAAGGGACACCAGATTTATACAGGTTCGGGCCACCGTTGTGGTGTAATACCCTACTCCTGTGTGTGATGTGGTGGATTGCCTGTTGGGCTGATGATGAACAGTACAGAGGAAAAACAGCCTCGCGAGGGGTGTTCTTGTGGTGGTGGTATGCGGATCCACCCCTCCTAATGTGGTGGCTATCTCTATTTATAGAGGCCCTGGTCCTCTTCCCAAATATTGAGCACGAAGGGAGCCAACAACGGCCATTTTGAAAGGGGACAGCTAGTACAAGCTATCCTGACTAAAGGTGGTCTTCGACTGCCAAAGGCACTGGTGAAGACGCCGCCTTGGGCTCCACGGTGACCTCCGTCCTGCCGTCCTGCTGGTCTTAGTCTCGTTGCACCAATATGGAAACCTTTGCTTGACGCCTAGGTACTCTGCGCCTGTGCTTGCCCCCTTTGCACCAAAGAGGAAACTAGGACACTACGCAGGCTGGCGCCCGCCTGGCGCCTGCCTGATCTTGATCGTCATGGCTTGCATCATGAGCACCTCGTGAGGTACCCCTTTCCTGGATCTCTCCGCCTCCTCGCGAGCCTGCCTAGTGAGGCCGCCCTTGAGGAGGCCTTGTGCCGTCCGCCCTGCAAGGCTTTGCCCCTTGCGAGGGTCTTGAACTTGGGTTGATGAAGACGGGCCGTACTGGGCCGCTGCTGAGCCACGCTGCAGGCTGCAGGCAGGCAAGTCTGGGGACCCCCGTTCCCAGAACGCCGACAGTCGCCTGGCCGGGCAAGTTCAAGCCGGACGTGCCTCCTCGCTACAATGGTACTGTCGACCCCGCAGAGTTCCTGCACCTCTACGAGCTGGGCATCAAGGCGGCCAATGGAGACGAAAATGTCATGGCGAACTGGTTTCCCATGGAACTCAACGACGGCGCCCGCACCTGACTCCTGAAGCTGCCTCCCGGCTTGATTTCCTTTCGGGACTAGATGCGCAGCCGCTTCATCGCCAACTTCCAGGGCACTCACGACCCCCCCCCCCCCGCAGCCGCGGGTGACCTGCACCGCATCAAGCAGCAGCCTGGAGAGACCCTGCAGATGTAAATCCAACGCTCCAACAGCGCCCGCCTCAAGATCCTCAAGGTGACGGACGAGGCCATCATCTCAGAGTTCTCTGATGGCGTCCGTGACGTCAAGATGAAGGAGGAGCTCGCCATCCACGAGGATTTGTGCACATCCCTGGAGCTGTTCAACCTGGAGACCAAGTGCGCAAGAGATGAGGAGGGGCGCCTCTCCCTCCTCGAGCTTCCAGCTGCTGACCCAGAAGAGAAGAAGGCCAAGGCCAAGGACATGAAGTGCAAAGGAGCAGCCGTACTCACAGCAGAACCAAACACGAAGCAGGGCATGGACCAACCGGAGTCGTCCAAGAGTAGCAGATTCTGCGCCTAGCAAAACATACACAGCCACAACACCAACGAATGCCAGGAGCTCAGGGCCGTTCGAGAAGGACGCTTCGGTCGATGCCCCGAGCACAACGAGTGGGGATACGGCCGAGGAGGAGGACGAGGCGGAGGACAATGGGACAACCGAGGCCCTCGCCAGCAGTGGCGTGACTGACCTCGCGAGGATTGCTGGCAGGACTAGCCTCACAAGGGAGCCTAGAGGGACCAACCTCGCGAGGACTGCCCGCAGGGCAATGCAGGTCTTCCTCCTCTCCCACCACCGCCAAGAAGGAATGACGACCACCACCAGGACAAGGGGGCTGGGTGCTTCCAGGAGCCACGTGCTATCACTTGCATCTTGGGTGGTGCCCAGGCCTCGGCTTCTCAGCGCATCTTCCAGCAGTTTGCTCGCGAGGTGAATGCAGTCCTCCCCAAGCAGGAGGCCACGCGCCCTCTCAGGTTGTCCAAGTGCTCCATCACTTTCAGCTCAGCAGATCAACTCAAGTGTGAGGCTACCGTTGGCGTCCTCCCAATGCTTTGTTCCCTAGTCATCAGCAACGTGCACGTCACCAGGACCAGCATCGATGGCGGTGTAGGGCTCAACGTCTTATCCGTCGAGATGTTCAATAACCTCCAAGTGCCATATGATCAACTTCAGCCTACCAAGCCTTTCTCAGGAGTTACTGACGGCTCCACCACCCCAATAGGGCAGGTCCGCCTCCCTGTCACCTCCGGATAGCGCAACAACTACCACACCGAGCTCATCGACTACGACGTCACCCACAAACTCCTGCCCTACAATGCTATCTTCAGGTACCCAGCCCTGGCCAAGTTCATGGCAGTAACCCACCATGGTTACAATGTCCTCAAGATGCCAGGAAGCAGCGGAATCATCACAGTCCCCTGCGAGGAGAAAGATGCGGTGTCCTCCCTCGAGTGCGCCTTCCAAGCTGCATCAATCGAGGACCCGGACAGGAAGGGCGAGAACCCTCCTGAGGCAGTCCCCAAGAAGAAGAAGAAGACATAGCCCAGCTCAAGGCCTCAGGAGGTTCCACATCAGGATCCACACCCGTGCAAGGGGCGCCTCCTTGCATCGCATAGGAAGGCGTGCCCGGTGCACTCCTCGAGTAGGGCTCGGGGGCTCTCTTTTGGAGGGCCTCGGACTTTGCCAAAATCACGAGGGAGGCGCTCAGGCATCACTTGGAGCCGTACATCGCGGCACGTTTCCCTCAGGAAGTCTCAGGGCCTGGAAATCCCAACCCTCAGGAGTTCATCACCAAGACCACTCAGGAGCTTCAGGAAGCAAGAGCCATACGCCGTTTGCCTGCCATAGCTCCTCATCCAGGCGAGGATGGCGGGCTGCGCGTTTGCATCGATTTCCCAGGGCTCAACCGAGCCCCGTCTCAGGAGCGCCTCTGGCCTTCGCGCGTGGGATGTTGCAAGGGTCCGAACGTGACTGCTACCCACCATCGCCATCTACGGAGAATTCTGGCGGCTCAAGAGGCCAGGCATCACGCGGTCCTGGCGGAGATGGAGATGGTCCTCGAGGAACCACCTAGACCCCTAGAGCCTCCTGAGGCTTAGGGCTCCGGTGGCTCGTGAGGGTCGGCCTCTTCACCGCGCATCTTCAGCTACTCCAACACCCCCTCTACAATGGTACCAGGTGACATCTACCGAGTTCATTTCAGCTGGGAGGGCCCTAGGGCTACATCATTCCCAGGCCGCATGGGTCTGTCCCTGCGACATGTATCTCTTTTGCTTATGTCTTTAGTTTATTTTGCTGATGGCGCCCCTCGGGCTGCATCATCCCCAAGCCACTCAGGCATGACCCAGTGGCATGTATCCATTCTCCGTTCATTTAAGCTGATTTGACCTTCATGCTTAACCTGCCTATGATTATCATCTGCCGCCTACCACGGGTCTCCTCTCCCTCATACAAATCGCTTGCGCGTTAAAAGGGGGGCTCCTAAGCATCGCGACTCAGGAGATCCTACTGGCTCTCCAGCCCTCACCCCCTGCCCTTGTCCATGACATCGCGACCTAGCATACCAGTGGCGGCTGAGCTCGCTGGAGGGTCGAGACCTGAGGACGTAGAGCATTTGTATCTAACCATCTTGTAGGAACACACAGCTGTCCAAGGCTCAAGACCAGGCGCAACCCTCCTTGAGGTAGGCCCTCGTGAGTCCCGCGCTGGCTCACGAGTACCTAGATACACCTCGTCTAGCCCTGCCGTCCAAGCCACGTGTCAGGGCAGGGCTGTACACGCCCCAGGGGCTCCTCCCGGAGGGGGGCCCCCACCCACATACCAGTGGAAGCACCATGCTCCGCGCTGGCCGACGATGCTGCGGAGGAGCGGCTATGCCCGTACACATACGGAAGCGCTATGCTTTGCGCTGGTGATAAACAACTGAGGGCGGCTGTGGGTGTCGAAACCGGCGGATCTCGGGTAGGGGGTCCCGATCTATGCGTCTTAGGCTGATGGTAATGGGAAGCAATGGATACAATGTTTACCCAGGTTCGGGCCCTCTCGATGGAGGTAAAACCCTACTTACTGCTTGATTAATATTGACGATATGAGTAGTAGAAGAGTAGATCTACCATGAGATCGTAGAGGCTAAACCCTAGAAGCTAGCCTATGATGATTATGATTGTAGTTGTGATCGGCCTTCTAAGGGCCAACCTCTCCAGTTTATATAGACACCGGAGAGGGCTAGGGTTTACACGGAGGCGGTTACAAGGAAGGAAATACAATATCCAGATCGCCATGCTTGTCTTCCACGCAAAGGAGAGTCCCATCCGGACACGGGACGGAGTCTTGAGTCTTGTATCTTCACGCTCCAATAGTTCGGACAAAGTATAGAGTCCGGCTGTCCGGATACCCCCTATCCAGGACTCCCTCAGTAGCCCCTGAACCAGGCTTCAATGACTATGAGTCCGGTGCGCAGTCTTGTCTTCGTCATTGCAAGGCGGGTTCCTTCTCCGAATACTCCAAGGTAATCATCGGACACGTAAACCATGTCCGGATCTGCAAAGTGATCTTCACATACCACCGTAGAGAGAATGATATTTCACAAACGTAATCAGCTGACCACGTGACATGTCATTATGGCCGGGTCATTATTCGAACTGTTTTCCCACAACCAGCCATAGCACATATCGCGAGGCGGTTTCTTCTGCATGTTTTGCCATAGCAGAGATCGTATCCCCTTATTATGGGATTCTCATCAATACGGGTATGGATAATCCAACCGCACCACTAATCGTGGCAAGTGGGGAGCGAGCGGGTTCCACCAGGCAAGTGGGGAGGCGCAAAAAGCTTTTACCGTCTCTATAAAGAGATAAGGTCTCTTCCTCTTTACCCACGCCTTCTCCTTCCGCTAGCCCATTCCTCTTTGTTCGAGCCCTAACGCCCATGCATTCTTCTTTTCCATCGAAGAGAGGTTTTCCAAATATGTCCGGATCCGGAGCAGGAGGCAAATGGATGGCCTCTACTGTCCAGGAGAAGGACATCAAGAGGCTCCGGGAGGCCGGGTATCTGGCCAAGAAGATCGGCCACCGTCTCCCACCGGCGGGACAGGTCGTCCCTACTCCGGAGCCTCACGAGAGAGTCGTGTTCCTTTTCCATTTTGTCCACGGGCTTGGGTTTCCCCTTCACCCAGTTGTTCGTGGAGTCATGTATTACTATGGGATTGATTTTCATGTTTTATCCCCAATTCTTTCCTCAATATCTCGATGTTCATCGTCGTGTGCGAGGTTTTTCTCCGGATTTCGCCTCACTTCAGCCTGTGGCTGAAGACTTTCAATGTGAAGCCCAAGGTGGTGAGTGGCGAGCACGCCGAGTGCGGCGACGCCATGGTGAGCAAGATGCCCAAGGTCGTTTGGCCGACGGGTGCCTTCAACGACTCCGTCAAGGACTGGCAGCAGCAGTGGTTCTATATCACGGAACCACGCGGCAAAAAGTGGGCTGCAGCTCCCGAGTTCAGATCCGGAGCCCCACTGCAGCTCACGTCCTGGCCCAAGAAGGGCCCGAACTGGTCCTCGTCCGATAAGCTGTAACTGCTCCAGATGCGCGTTCAGAGTGTGGTCGACATGGACGTCAAGCTCGTCGACGTAGTCCAGGTGATGCTAGTTCGCCTGGTTCTCCCTTGCCAGCGCCGAGCCTGCAATTTGTGGGAGCACGACCCAACCGAGCACCAAACCCTTCCGGAGCTCTATGATTCCTCCCACAAGGATATCTGGAAGGTGCTCTTTAAGTCCGGCAAATCGTGGCCGGGCTCCGCCAAGGACCGTGGGTATCAATTATCCCATTCTCCAAGCCCGGTAAGTAATAGCCACGCTCTGTCCATCCATGCTTCAGCTGGCATGTCCTAAGGGAGACATTTTTATCGTGTTTCATCGTGACCCCAGGAATGGGTAAAGAAGGTGGAGCGAATACATTGTCCGGCCCCGCTTCCGGAGGAACCGGCCGGACCTCTTCTGACGGAGATGCTGGTCCCCATGCCTTACGAGGCGCCAAAGAAAGATGCCTCCAAGAAGGCCAAAAAGACCCGGAGTGGCCTTCATCACCACGAGGCTTCGGACGCAAAATCCGAAGACTCCAGCGACGCTCCTTCTTCCGAAGACGAAGGGGAGGAAGCAGAGGAGGACGAGCCTCACTCTGGAGGCGGGAAGAAAAGGGCGGCTTCCTCGTCCCTGGAGGCCGAGTCGCCCAAGAGGGGGAGAGGTTCCCACCCAGAGGCAACCACCACGGCTGCCGATAACAGCCCTGAGTGGGATCCCAGGGCCCAGCCCCTGGAAAAGTCGTAAGTATCCGAGATCCGAGCGCGCATATGCATCCAGGGTCGTTTGGGTACAGTAGTTTTCACTGTCGCCATATTTCGTACAGCCAGGCAAGGTCTCGCACCGGACAATCCTCATCGGAGGATTCGCTGAGCACAGACGCTTTGGTGAGCGAGATGCCTGCAAAGGCCCCTTCCCCGAAGTCCAGGCACGACACCGAGGTGTCGTCTCAAAAAGACCCGGACCTGGGGAGGCATGCCTCTGGGGCCGGACACATGGGGGCGGTGGCCCCTCGGCGTGTCGATGATGGGGGCGATCTCGGGTTCGGACCACAGCCGGACAAGGTCCTGGAGACCTCTAAGGCTCCAGGATCGGGCGAGCAGCCACCTTCGACGGTGGGAGGCTTGCCTACTCCGCTGGCAACCTCTGTCCAAGAAGAGCTGCCAGGCGGTCTATCGACAGTGTTAAAGAGCGCGTCTATCATCGATGAACATCGGACCCTCATGGGTGTGGTGATTGAAAAGATCCAGTCCACCGAGAGCGGGCTGAATGAGTCTTGCCTTGGCCTTATAAAGGCCTTTGAGGTATGTTTTCTAGGAAACCTTTGAGGAATCGTCATAACATGAGTAGTAGCCCCTAATACACTATCCAGCGACAGAGAGAGAGACGGGCAGGGGATCGAATCCTCTGCATTTGCAGGAGCCTTTGTTAATGACGTATACCCCTTTGTGTGAAAACAGGCGTCTGCAAAGAAGATGGCCGCTCATAGCGCAGAAGTGTCCGGACTGAAGCAGAGCCTGGAATGGGCCGAGGAGGAACTTGGCCGTGTGAAGAAGCAATTGGAGGACAAGCAAGGTATGTTGAAACATTGTCTTGAATTTGGCACGAATGAGTAATTGTACCTAGTGAAAAGTATTTGTATTGTATGCTCTACGAGCGAGTGCCGAATATGAGGCACTGAAGAAGGCTGTGGCTGATGCCAACGAGATGCCTGCCGCCGAACAGGCGCTTCGTGAGAAACACGAGGCCAGGGTCATCGCAGCTGAGCGAGAGCTCCAGGAGGTTGTGAAGAAAAGCGAGGGCTTGGAGCAGAGTCGCAGGGAAAGAATCTGAACTTGCCCATGCTCTCCAAGCTACGGAAGATGCTCGGGAAGAAGCCAGAGGTGCTGTGTGGGACGTTCATGTCACATCCCTAGTTCCGGTATGACCTAGACTAGCTGGTCATGTGTGCATCATGTTTAAATTTCAATAAATTTTGAATTGGGGACATGTTAAAGCCTCAGAAATCATTTCTGAAAATGACCAAGATAAAAATTGCTTCAAATAAGTCCAAGAAAATGTTCCTGTGAATCTCTGGAAATATTGGCAAGGGATAAAAATTCAAACCAATATTTTAGAATCTCAGAAACAATTATTTTGGGCCTTTGAAGTAATCCAATAAATATTTGAATTGGATCTATATTTGTTATATAATAAATATATGTTCAATAATTCTGAAAATTGTTGTGTGGCTTTGGACAAGACCACTTAGCTTACACAATTATTTTCATGAAGTTTAAAATTGATTTGGTATTTAGGTCAAATCAAAACAGACAGCAAACAAATAGAAAATAGAAGAAAAGTAAAATAGAGCAGAAAGTTACCTGAGCTTACCTGGCAGCCCACCCGCAGCCCAACACTGTGCAGCCCAGCAGCGGCCCAGCCCACTAGGCGCTCTCCTGTCGCCTTCCTCCTCGCGCCAGTAGGCGAGGGCGCGTGCCCGACGCGTGCAGCTACACGGCGCGGCCACCTCCTCCCTCCTTGCCTGCTTGGCTCCTCCTTGACGCGTCTGGACGACGCCACGTGACCCCCAGAGCCGTCCGGCTCTCCCTCTCTCTCCCCCCGAATGCTCTCCCCCTCCTCTGTTCTTTCCGCCACCGAACACACCCGTCACCGCCGACCGTCACCACCGCGGCCACCAGCATCCCCACGCCCAGCCAGCTAGTGCCCGAGCTCCGCCTCCTTGCGCTGAACCTCTCCACGCCAAAGGAAACAAGTCGGAGGGCCCCGCTACATCACCATCATCGTCGTCTTCACTGTCGGGCACCGGAGATCGTCGCCGCCGATTCGTCGTCCACAGGCCTCCCGAGCTCGCTGACCCCCGCTCTGACCCCGCTGTGAGCTCCGCCATTGTTTCCCCCTCTCCCCGTGCCCTACCTCCCTCTCTAGCCGCCGTTTGCAACGAGGCCGAGAGCTCTTCGCCACTGGCCATGTCGCCGCCGTGGCTACGGCTGCTGAAGCTCGCAGTAGACCACATCACTGCACTGAGTGCCTTCCCACAAACCCGTAGCACGCCCCAGCTTGCCTTCCCGTGCCCCCTAGCTCTCGCTCGCGTCACACCTGAACGCCGGCGCAGCCACGAGCTCGACTCCGGCGAGCTCGCTCCACCCTAGCTCCTCCCGCTCACACCAATCGATGCGGACGAGTCTCCTCGTTCCGTAGATGGCCTCGGCCTTCGATTTGGTCGCCGTGGGACGAAACCCGAATGCCTCCGCCGTCTCTGGCCTCGCCGGTGACGAGCCGCGGGTCAACTCCGGCGAGTTGACCCAGGTTTGACCCCTGTTTGACCCTCCCCTTGGTCATTCACATGTGGGGCCAGCCCCTGCTAATTACCAAGGTTTAGGATTAGTTTAGCGTTAACAAAATCTGTTAATTAGACTAGACACTGACATGCGGGACCCACTGGTCAGTTTGACCTGGACCGCCCCGTTGACCTGCTGACGTCACAGTGATGTAGTGCTGACGCAGTTAATTATTTTCTGGATTTATTCTTTTTCAGGAAATTCCAGAAAATAGTGCTAACTTCTAAAATTCATAGAAATTCAACCGTAACTCAAATGAAATAATTTATATATGAAAAATGATCAGAAAAATCCAATCTATCCATCTGTACCATTTTCATGCATATTAGAACAACTTATAGCTGCTGTTTAGGCCAAATTATATAAATGACATTTAAACCTTCTCATATGGAGTTTGAATTTGAATCTTTGATTCAAACCAACTCCATTTAACTTGCTGCTAGTTGCATTAGCTCAAATCACAGCATATTGTCATGTCATGATCATGCATCATATTATGCATTGCATTGATTTTGTTCTTCCTTGTTTGCCGGTGTTTGTTCCCTCTCAGTAGACGACGTACCGACGATGTGATCGATGACACCGATGAAGAACTATATTATCTTCAGAAGTGCCAGGGAAGCAAAACCCCCTTGTTCATTCCGATACAATCCTACTCTCTCGCTCCTGCTCTATTTTACTACATTAGGACAATATCGATACAACTGTTACTTGCTGCGGTAGTTGAACCCCCTTTATCCTCTGCATGACCTGTCATTGCCACAGTAAATAGATAAAACCCACTAGCATGAGTAGGAGTTGTTTAAGCCCTGATGTGCCTACTCATTCATGCTTGTTTGTCATGCCTGCTATTGCTTAGAGTTGTGTCAGGTCTGATTCATCGGGGATGAATTGGAGGTGTGTGAACATGTCCTACTGTTGAGAGCTAAGTGTGTGCACACGATTTGGTAAAGGTAGCGGTGAGAGGCCATGTAGGAGTACATGGTGGGTTGTCTCATTGCAGCCGTCCTCAGGAACTGAGTTCTGTGTTTGTGATCCATGAACAGCTACTACCACGCATTGGAATGCTTAAGTGCCCCTCTCGACTTATTAATCAACCTGATCTCTGTCCAGGAGTTGCAACTAGTTTCTGGTGTTTGTAGGTAGTGTTAGTAGTCTACAAAGTCGCACCCGGTACAGGTGGGCTTGGGACAGACTAGGCACAGTGGCACGGTGTACCAAGTGGCACCCGGAAGGTGGGCTTGGGAACCCTGCTCACATCGTTTGGGGCCGTGAGCGACACACCGGCCGGATCTCCTTGCGGATGGAACCCGAATAGGCGATAAACCTGGACGAGAGACTTGTGTGGTTAGTCAGGTCGTGGCCGACTCCCCCGCCAGGCTTCCGCTTGAAGGTTGCCGAGATACACGAGGTGTACATGGCGTTAAGTGGCGAGAGCGTGTGTGAAGAAGTACACCCCTGCAGGGTTAACATTATCTATAAGAAAAGCCGTGTCCGCGGAAAAGGACTTCTGGGTTGCCTGTACAGTTCATAGACAAGTGAAAGTGGATACTCTAAAATGTGCAAGATAAGCGTGAGTGCTATGGATGGCGTTCTCGTAGGGAGACGGGAGCGGATCCATAGTGGTGTATTGACATGGTGAATATGTGGACTCGTGTGCGCCACCTCAAAAGAGTTACTTGTAGTCGTAGTTTAGGATAGCCACCGAGTCAAAGCTGGCTTGCTGCAGTTAAACTCCACCACCCCCTTTGTTGATAATGATGCATATGTAGTTAGTTCTGATGTAAGTCTTGCTGGGTACATTTGTACTCACGTTTGCCTATTTTATGTTTTGCAGAGAGACGTCAGTCTCACTAGTAGTTCCTCGTGGACTTCGACGTTTAGCTTGTTACCTCAGCTACGATCTTGTGCCCTCGGCAGGATCTGGTAGATAGTCAGGCTTCTCAGCCTTTTTCATTTGTAGATGTCTGTACTCAGACATGTTAAGCTTCCGCTTGTGCTTTGACTTGTATGCTCTGAATGCTGGGTCGAGAGACCCATGTTTGTAATATCTCACTCCTCGGAGCCTATTGAATTAAATACTTGAGTTGTAGAGTCATGTTGTGACGCCATGTTGTATTTGCACATATCGAGCATATTGTGTGTATGTTGTTGAAATGCTTGGTATGTGTGGGATCTGACTATCTAGTTGTTTATCCTTAGTAGCCTCTCTTACCGGGAAATGTCTCCTAGTGCTTCCACTGAGCCATGGTAGTTTGCTACTGCTCCGGAACACTTAGGCTGGCCGGCATGTGTCCTTCTTCGTTCCTGTGTCTGTCCCTTCGGGGAAATGTCACGCGATGAATACCGGAGTCCTGTTAGCCCGCTACAGCCCGGTTCACCGGAGTCCTGCTAGCCCAGTGCTACAGCCTGGATTCACTCATTGATGACCGACACGTTCGATGCTGGGTCATGGATGCATGTCCCTATAAGTTTGTGCCACTTTGGGTTTACGACTAGGCATGTCAGCCCGGGCTCCTTGTCACATGGATGCTAGCGACACTATCATGTACGTGTGCCAAAAGGCGCAAATGGTCCCGAGCAAAGGTAAGGCGACACCCGTGGGAATACCGTGCGTGAGGCCGCAAAGTGATATGAGGTGTTACATGCTAGATCGATGTGGCATTGAGTCGGGGTCCTGACAGCTTTGGTATGAGAGCCTGACTGCTTGTAGGATTACGAAGCCAAACTGGTCGAAGTTGAGTCTAGAAATGCTTTAGTTATATGTAGGGGAATTGATTGTGGGATGGAACGTAAGGCTCTTTTTACTCCTTTACCTTATGTCCTTCTGATCTGAGTCACCCTCTTTTTCTCTACGGGGTTAAGAACTAGGCCTTCTCTTCTTTCTATCAGGATCACGTGTTACAAATTAGTAGACCCATAAGATTGTTCGATTCAAGCCTCAGTTCAGTTCCTATTATTTCCATGTATTCATAGTTGATCTCAGAACCTTGATATTATGATGATCGAGTGGTTATGCCACCATTTTGTCGGATGTCTCAAGTCATCTTGAGCATTTACAGCCGTTATGCTTTCCGAGTCACCCCAGGTTTCTAAATAGTCTGAAGCATTTGCAAATCCTTTCCTCCCGTTTTGATGTCCCTTTGGGCCAGATTAACCACACTTAACGGTGAGTTGAGGTACTCTATTGCCTCGACGTATATGTTGGAGCTATTATTATGACCCTAGATGTCTAGAGTATCACCTAGTAGTTTAGCCATGTTTAGTGTCCCTGTGTGATGACTCTGGCCATCATTCTCGAAGCATGCCGGTGATGACATTTAGTTAGTAGGTATTCTACTCCTGGGTTTTGAACCCGAGATTCACCCTACTTATTTCATGTTGATAATGTTTGCTAGTTCCTTTAGGATATTAGTAACCTTTGCGATAGTCCTCGAGATTCATGGTATATCCTTCTTCCAATACCATGAACCAATATGGCAGATGTTCAGGAACCAAAAGTTCACAACAAGAGCGCTCTCGATGAGTTCTCTATTCTTCATTGTGAATCTGCCAGTCCTACCTTTCTGCATGGATTATCTGGAAGAAATGTTGAGCTTCGCTCGACATACTAATCTATGCATCCACAACTCAGAAAATTATATGTTCCTTTGAGTTGTTCTCTTTAGTTGTCTTCTGACCTTCGTCTATCAATTGATAGTCAAGAGTATGCGTGCATTTGTTCGTCGATGCCTATTACTCTTGTGGTCCGTCAAGCCATTCTATTCCGGAATGACTAGGAGAAACAAACTCTAGAACCCCATCCATATCCAGGATTGGGTCAAAGTAGTTGTACTTCACAGATCAAAATGCCAATCCAGCTTTTGTTCTGTTCTACCCTGAAGTATTACCCACTTGATGTCAGGAATGTCATGAGAATTGTACCTTCTCTTATGAATTCTTGCCTTAGTGATACTTCTCGCCATCATTTCCATTTCTCGGTTCCGTGTTGTTGCAACCGGAATGCCGACAGGTGAATCATGATGTGTGAACTCAATACTCCTAGCAACTGTGTTGCTTGGTAGTTAATGGACAATAATTCCATTCTTAGCATGTTGGTTCCTGAATCATCATTCTAAGATAGATCGTGCTACCTAGTCCTTATTTCCGCTGCACCTCTCGATCAATGAGTTAGGGCTATGCCAATCCCTTGGTTATTTGATCATATCGTCTTGCCTGAGAAGCAAGATTATTCTCGAGCTTAGTAGCATATTGGTGGCTCGTGATTTTCCGATTATCTTCCCGGAAGTATCACCGGGTTGTCCCCCTGACCAATGCGTTGAGCTCGTGATCAAGTTGGTTTCTTGTAAACCATCCATTTCTCCAAGATTCTGGTGTGTGTGTGTGTGTGTGTGTTGAAGAAAGATGATATCTCCATCGATTGGTCCTCGTGATCAGTTGTTGGATCTATTGCCTTGTCAAAACTTTGATTTGGGTATGGGCTATCATCAAATCAAATCAGAACCAACGGTATTCGTAATGCTTTCTTACTCGCGGTTGTCCCTCGGGCATACACCATTATATCTTTTGGTCTGACCAATGCTATCATCGTGTTCACATAATGGTGGGAGTCCAGTGATATGGAATTTCCGATGAGTTGCTGTTGAGCCCATCAGCAGTATTTTGTCTCCTCCATGATTCGTGTTGAACATCCAGCTAGTATTGGAAACTTTATAAGCATTATCTTCATGCCCCGTTCATGAAGCATATGCTTGGATGAAAGGAGCGACTTTCTCTAATTCACGTGCACTTGATGTAAGTTGCCGCCGTGGATCCGAGAAGGATTGTTTTTCTTCCTCTGGAATCGTCCCAAGTTGGTCATGCACATGTGTGAATTACTCTATGGTTTGGCAGGTTCGCCGCCTCCATTCTATATGTGTTCCCTAGCACACCAAGCCACTGACTGATTTGTTCAAGGAGAAGGAGTTCCTTCATAAGAGCTAATCCAGACTTATGAAAGAACTTCGATATCCTCGTTGATGGTTCCCAACCAGAACTCGGTAGTGTTCTGTTGTAAGACTACCATGTGATCATGCTTGTCTGGGACAACGTGCTCACATGCTTGTAGCACAACCAGCTCATGTTTTGGAACTTACTACCGTAGTTCATTCTCCTAGAATCTCGCAACGTCATCTCGTCGATTTGTGTTGCAAACTTTCATTTTTCTCTCTAGACTCGATGAGTCTGGAATATCCTGACACCAACCAGATCTGAATCTCAGGCAGATATGATGGTTGGAACGTTGCGAAGAACTATAATATTGGTCTCTTGTAACCCGGTAAAGTGGATGTCGTGGCTGACACACCCAGCCGGAAGACCCATTATTGTAGTATCTTGATTGAAGAAGTTGGCCACCTCCCCATAAGGATTTCATAGGATTTACTTGCATAGTTATTCCTTATGGATTCTTGAGCTCCCAAAGTCCGACCTATACTTGATGGCCACATTAATGCTTTAAGTACGACTGTGGTATGTAGAACATCAAGGAGAACATTAGAAGCGGAGTGCTAAATGTCTCTTGGTCGATCATCCAGATTTTGTTTCCTTGGCCTTGCTAAGGTAAAATCTGAGAAGGTGTTATCTTCCTTTGCATCTACATCTTCCACCGGTATTCATCATGGTAGTATGATGTGTTGCCAGGATCCTCGCTACGGAAATTGGTAAAACCTTGATGAAGATGGAAATGCTCAAGTTCTTGATAGCACACACAAGCGCTAGGTGTTATCATTGGCACTAACTAGGATTGCTCTCAGTTTCCTCGGTTATGCTATAACTTTCCAAACAGTGGACTCACTCTCTACTGTTGAGCTTCTAACCAGTTACTAACATCATCCCTTGTGTTGTTTTCAACAAGGTAATCCACATCGTCCATTCTAATCCGGGTATGCCATTCTACCGAACCCCTCTAAACGGTCACTCGAGAATTGCCTTAGGCTGGTATAAAGAGTTTCAATGATCTCTAAATCAAGGTAATTCTTTTTGCCACTTAAGGGGATATATCTACGAGTCACCATCCCTAAGGTGTCTTGTTGTGGTATCATGGTAACTCAACTCCTCGCTACGTTGACAACCGATTACCACCTTCTTAAGTGTGGAATTGTTGACTACCTAGTGAATCCTCGTCATCTGTTCCACTCCATCCCTCTAGATGTGTGCTTCGTGTCTTGGCTTGAGAGATCTTGCTATGTCTCATTCCCTGAGTTGATCCTAAGTTGTTCGACCTTCAATAAGATTGATCCTTTTAGATTTTTTTCCCTATCCTCTCTTTGTCATGTTGGCTGGAGTTCTCAGAGCAAGACGACGACACAAGATGGTGATTGAATCAACGTTCATTTGAAGTGCAACCTGGGTCATGAAGATTGCGTTAGTTGCATTTCCCCTTTATTCTACCCTATGCTTGAATCCTGGGACGAGATTCTTGTTTAGTGGGGGCGAGTTGTCACATCCCTAGTTCCGGTATGACCTAGACTAGCTGGTCATGTTTGCATCATGTTTAAATTTCAATAAATTTTGAATTGGGGACATGTGAAAGCCTCAGAAATCATTTCTGAAAATGACCAAGATAAAAATTGCTTCAAATAAGTCCAAGAAAATGTTCCTGTGAATCTCTGGAAATATTGGCAAGGGATAAAATTCAAACCAATATTTTAGAATCTCAAAACAATTATTTTGGGCCTTTGAATTAATCCAATAAATATTTGAATTGGATCTATATTTGTTATATAATAAATATATGTTCAATAATTCTGAAAATTGTTGTGTGGCTTTGGACAAGACCACTTAGCTTACACAATTATTTTCATGAAGTTTAAAATTGATTTGGTATTTAGATCAAATCAAAACAAACAGCAGAAAAATAGAAAACAGAAGAAAAGTAAAATAGAGCAGAAACTTACCTGAGCTTACCTGGCAGCCCACCCGCAGCCCAACACTGTGCAACCCAGCAGTGGCCCAGCCCACCAGGCGCTCTCCTGTTGCCTTCCTCCTCGCGCCAGTAGGCGAGGGCGCATGCCCGACACGCGCAGCTACACGGCGCGGCCACCTCCTCCCTCCCTGCCTGCCTAGCTCCTCCTCGCCGCGTCTGGACGATGCCACGCGACCCCCAGAGCCGTCCGGCTCTCCCTCTCTCTCCCCCGAACGCTCTGCCCCTCCTCTGTTCTTTCCGCCAGTGAACACGCCCGTCGCCGCCGACAGTCAGCACCCCGGCCACCAGCATCCCCACGCCCAGCCAGCTAGTGCCCGAGCTCCGCCTCCTTGCGCTGAACCTCTCCACGCCGAAGGAAACAAGTCGGAGGGCCCCGCTTCGTCGCCATCGTTGTTGTCTTCATTGTCGGGCACCAGAGATCGTCGCTGCCGATTCGTCGTCCACAGGGCCTCCCCGAGCTCGCTGACCCCCTCTCCGACCCCGCTGTGAGCTCCGCCATCGTTTCCCCCTCTCCCCGTGCCCTACCTCCCTCTCTAGCCGCCGTTCGCAACGAGCCCGAGAGCTCTTCGCCGCTGTCCATGTCGCCGCCGTGGCTACGGCTGCTGAAGCTTGCAGTAGACCACATCACTGCACTGAGTGCCTCCCCACGAACCCGTAGCACGCCCCAGCTCGCCTTCCCGTGCCCCCTAGCTCTCGCTCGCGTCACACCCGAACACCGGCGCAGCCACGAGCTCGACTCCGGTGAGCTCGCTCCACCCTAGCTCCTCCCGCTCGCACCATTCGATGCGGACGAGTCTCCTCGTTCCGTAGATGGCCTCGGCCTTCGATTTGGTCGTCGTGGGACGAAACCCGAATGCCTCCGCCATCTCTGGCCTCGCCAGCGACGAGCCGCGGGTCAACTCCGGCGAGTTGACCCGGGTTTGACCCCTGTTTGACCCTCCCCTGGGTCATTGACATGTGGGGCCAGCCCCTGCTAATTACCAAGGTTTAGGATTAGTTTAGCCTTAACAAAATCTGTTAATTAGACTAGACACTGACACGCGGGACCCACTGGTCAGTTTGACCTGGACCGCCCCGTTGACCTGCTGACGTCATAGTGACGTAGTGCTGACGCAGTTAATTATTTTCTGGATTTGTTCTTTTTCAGGAAATTACAGAAAATAGTGCTAACTTCTAAAATTCATAGAAATTCAACCGTAACTCAAATGAAATAATTTATATATGAAAAATGATCAGAAAAATCCAATCTATCCATCTGTACCATTTTCATGCATATTAGAACAACTTATAGCTGCTGTTTAGGCCAAATTATATAAATGACATTTAAACCTTCACATATGGAGTTTTAATTTGAATCTTTGATTCAAACCAACTCCATTTAACTTGCTGCTAGTTGCATTAGCTCAAATCACAGCATATTGCCATGTCATGACCATGCATCATATTGTGCATTGCATTGATTTTGTTCTTCCTTGTTTGCCGATGTTTGTTCCCTCTCAGTAGACGATGTACCGACGATGTGATCGATGACACCGATGAAGAACTATATTATCTTCAGAAGTGCCAGGCAAGCAAAACCCCCTTGTTCATTCCGATACAATCCTACTCTCTCGCTCGTGCTCTATTTTACTGCATTAGGACAACAACGATACAACTGTTACTTGCTGCGGTAGTTGAACCCCCTTTATCCTCTGCATGACCTGTCATTGCCACAGTAAATAGATAAAACCCACTAGCATGAGTAGGAGTTGTTTGAGCCCTGATGTGCCTACTCATTCATGCTTGTTTGTCATGCCTGCTATTGCTTAGAGTTGTGTCAGGTCTGATTCATCGGGGATGAATTGGAGGTGTGTGAACATGTCCTACTGTTGAGAGCTAAGTGTGTGAACACGATTTGGTAAAGGTAGCGGTGAGAGGCCATGTAGGAGTACATGGTGGGTTGTCTCATTGCAGCCATCCTTAGGAACTGAGTTCTGTGTTTGTGATCCATGAACAGCTACTACCACGCATTGGAATGCTTAAGTGCCCCTCTCGACTTATTAATCAACCTGATCTCTGTCCAGGAGTTGCAACTAGTTTCTGGTGTTTGTAGGTAGTGTTAGTTGTCTACCAAGTGGCACCCGGTACAGGTGGGCTTCGGACAGACTAGGCACAGTGGCACGGTGCACCAAGTGGCACCCGAATGGTGGGCTTGGGAACCCTACTCACATCGTTTGGGGCCGTGAGCGACACCCCGGCCGGATCTCCTTGCGGATGGAACCCGAATAGGCGATAAACCTGGACGAGAGACTTGTGTGGTTAGTCAGGTCGTGGCCGACTCCCTCGCCAGGCTTCCGCTTGAAGGTTGCCGAGATACACGAGGTGTACATGGCGGTAAGTGGCGAGAGCGTGTGTGAAGAAGTACACCCCTGCAGGGTTAACATTATCTATTCGAATAGTCGTGTCCGTGGAAAAGGAATTCTGGGTTGCCTGTACAGTTCATAGACAAGTGAAAGTGGATACTCTAAAATGCGCAAGATAAGCGTGAGTGCTATGGATGGCATTCTCGTAGGGAGACGGGAGCGGATCCATAGTGGTGTATTGATATGGTGAATATGTGGACTCGTGTGCGCCACCTCAAAAGAGTTACTTGTAGTCGTAGTTTAGGATAGCCACCGAGTCAAAGCTGGCTTGCTGCAGTTAAACTCCACCACCCCCTTTATTGATAATGATGCATATGTTGTTAGTTCTGATGTAAGTCTTGCTGGGTACATTTGTACTCACGTTTGCCTATTTTATGTTTTGCAGAGAGACGCCAGTCTCACTAGTAGTTCCTCATGGACTTCGACGTTTAGCTTGTTACCTCAGCTACGATATTGTGCCCTCGGCAGGATCTGGTAGATAGTCAGGCTTCTTAGCCTTTTTCATTTGTAGATGTCTGTACTCAGACATGTTAAGCTTCCGCTTGTGCTTTGACTTGTATCCTCTGAATGCTGGGTCGAGAGACACATGTTTGTAATATCTCGCTCCTCAGAGCCTATTGAATTAAATACTTGAGTTGTAGAGTCATGTTGTGACGCCATGTTGTATTTGCACATATTGAGCATATTGTGTGTATGTTGTTGAAATGCTTGGTATGTGTGGGATCTGACTATCTAGTTGTTTATCCTTAGTAGCCTCTCTTACCGGGAAATGTCTCCTAGTGCTTCCACTGAGCCATGGTAGCTTGCTACTGCTCCGGAACACTTAGGCTGGCCGGCATGTGTCCTTCTTTGTTCCTGTGTCTGTCCCTTCGGGGAAATGTCACGCAATGAATACCGGAGTCCTGTTAGCCCGCTACAGCCCGGATCACCGGAGTCCTGCTAGCCCAGTGCTACAGCCTGGATTCACTCGCTGATGACCGACACGTTCGATGCTGGGTCATGGATGCCTGTCCCTGTAAGATTGTGCCACTTTGGGTTTATGACTAGCCATGTCAGCCCGGGCTCCTTATCACATGGATGCTAGCGACACTATCATATACGTGAGGCGCAAACGGTTCCGGGCAAAGGTAAGGCGACACCCGTGGGAATACCGTGCGTGAGGCCGCAAAGTGATATGAGGTGCTACATGCTAGATCAACGTGGCATTGAGTTGGGGTCCGGACAGTTCAAGAGGCCCGGAAAGTTGCGGCCGGTAAGGCCTTTTGTATTCTTGGCCATTTTTACATGATAGTGGGAAGAACTCTAAGCGACAAGCTGAATTCTTGTTTTTCCAGGGGCGTTTGCGGATCTGCCTCGCAGCATATCAGATGCCGCCCAATTCGACCGGACCGAGGAGAAGAAGTCTGCGGAGAGGAATTTCTGGTTTTAGTATTTGGCACCAAACTATCCGGTGCCCTTTATCGATCAGCTGAAGCAGCTGGTCGAACTGCACCAGGCGGCTGAACTAGCCATGAAGGACTTGGTTGTCCGGCTGTGGCCCGCGAAGCCAATTCCAAGCAGTTACTTCGGACTCGTGAAGCGGATTGTGGGCGCCTGTCCTCAGCTTGATGCTGTTAAGCGATTGGTCTGTATAGAGGGTGCGCTCATGGAGTTTGCCCGTGCAAAAGTGCATTGGGGGAAGCTTGACGTGGAGAAGCTGATGATTGAGGGGCCGCCAGAGGGTAAGGGGCACCGCAAGGCCGAGCTGTACTATGAAGGTGTACTGAAGGGAGCCCGCATGTAACGCCCACGATGCGGCTATATCTCCCACGTGTCGAAGCATGACTTAGAGGCATAACCGCATGGTGGTTTTGTCGCAAAAAGGGTCATCTTCACACAATCCCAAAGAATGAACAAGAATGGGATAAAGAGAGTTGGCTTACAATCGCCACTTCACACAATACATAATTTAGATCATACATCATTCAAATACACTCATAGACGGGCTACAGTAAAAATCCAAATGAAAAGAAGACAACCCCAAATGCTAGATCCCCGATCGTCCTGACTGGGCTCCGCTACTGATCATCTAGAAAGGAAACATAGTAATGACCAAGATCCTCGTCAAACTCCCACTTGAGCTCGGTCGCGCCATCTGCGCTGGTATCCTCAGCACATGCATCTGTTTTGGTAGAATCTGTGAGTCACGAGGACTCAGCAGTCTCACACCCGCGAGATCAAGACTATTTAAGCTCATAGGTAGGAAAGGGGTAATATGGTGGAGCTGCAGCAAGCACTAAGCATATATGGTGGCTAACATACGCAAGTGAGAGCGAGAAGAGAAGCAACGCATCGGTCGAGAAGCTAGAAGCGATCAAGAAGTGATCCTGAACTACTTACGGTCATACATAACTCAAACCGTGTTCACTTCCCGGACTCCGCCGAGAAGAGACCATCACAGCTACACACACGGTTGATGCATTTTAATGAAGTCAAAACCAAGTATGCCACTGACTTGGATACTTTGGGCTATCACAATATCTCATGTTTAATTAATGCACCTTATATACTTGGTAAAGGGTGGAAGGCTCGGCCTTATGCCTGGTATTTTGTTCCACTCTTGCCATCCTAGTTTCCGTCATACCGGTGTTATATTCCTTGATTTTTGTGTTCCTTACGCGGTTGGGTGATTTATGGGACCCCCTTGACAGTTCACTTTGAATAAAACTCCTCCAGCAAGGCCCAACCTTGGTTTTACCATTTGCCACCTAAGCCTTTTTCCCTTGGGTTTTCGCGAGCCCGAGGGTCATCTTTATTTACCCCCCCCCCCCCCCCCCCCCCCGGGCCAGTGTTCGTTCGAATGCTGGTCCAACCTGGGCGATGTCCGGCGTCCCCTGGGCAACCAGGGTCTATACCAACCCGACGTCTTGCCCATCCGGTGTGCCCTGAGAATGAGATACGTGTGACTCCTATCGGGATTTGTCGGCACATCGGGCGGCTTTGCTGGTCTAGTTTTGCACTACTAGGGAAAAGGCTAGCAGCAGCGCGGGTTTTCAGGCTAGCAGCAGCGCGGGTGGCCGCGATACTAATAAGGCGCTACAGCTAACTCATAGTAGTAGCATGGCCCCAACCCGCACTACTACTGTTGACGATATTAGCAGCGCTTTTTGCGAACGCGCTACTATTAACTAGCTGTAGCGATTTCGTCATCCCTCGCTACTGCTATATCTTTCATCATTTTCCCACTGCCCCATTCCCTTTCAGTTCTCCTTTCACTTTCAGTTCTCCTTTCCGATACTAGATACTAGGTACTGCTAGTAGATATCAAATTCATAAACCATTACTAGGTATGGTAGTACTCCCTTCGTTCCAAATTACTCGTCGTGGTTTTAGTTCAAACCACGACGAGTAATTTGGAATGAAGGGAGTACTAGATAACAATTTCATGCATAGCCAACATGCATCCTCAAACAGTACATGGTCATATCAACGGCCATCATCATATGTAGTTCTAGATGACATCGACGACGATCATCATATGTAGTTCTAGATGATATAGCCACACACACATATGTAGTTCTAGATGATATAGCCACACACACATATGTAGTTCTAGATGATATAGCCACACACACATATGTAGTTCTAGATGATATCGAAGACAATCATCATCCTCAAGCCTGGGCGGTTGGTGTTCCTGATAGTAATTAGGATGGCCTGTCCAACATGAAGATTCTTGGCATCGAGGAATTTCTTCCACCCAACCGAGCTTAAGTGTGTGCGACCATCCGTGTCCACGCGGTAAGTACAGGTTGTGACGGAGCCCCTTGCAGTAAGGCGTAGTCCAGCTGAGCCTTCTTCATCAGGCTCGATACCATAACTCACAGATATGCTCTTTGCCAATTTCTGAATAAGAAACACATATCAATTAATAAGCATGTGATCGAACTCTACACAAAAACTTATATATCATCGACTAGATTCCACACAACATACCATATCATTGGACTATACACTAAGTAATTCACACTATTAATTTGCATTTGTAAGTATAATATACCATATCATGTCGATCAACCATGGTATTTGTCAAGCGGGTCACGAGTGGCACCCCGACAAAGTCAGCACGTGGTGGAATTATGTCCCACAGGTTGGACACCTCCTCCTCACTCAGCCTTGTTCTTTGAGCTACGATGGCTTCATGAAGTGGGTCCTCATCATCTTCATCGAGTGGGTCCTCATTATCTTCATCATCTTCATCATCTTCCTCATCTCCATCATCTTCCACCAGGTTGAGATAAATGACAGCTAGCTTGGGTCTTTCTGCTCGGAAGTTGAAGCTGATCAACTCACCACCAGTAAGATGCATGCGAGCGATGAAACAGGCCCATCCATCTCCTCCAATCTGCGACATATTGCGTCCTTTCTCGACCTCCATAGTGTACGGCCCCCCAGGAGCCTCAAATGTCACAGTGTCTCCTGTCAGCTTGTTGAATTTCAACCTCACATTGCATGGGACGATCTGTGTAAAATAAGCAAAATGACACAATGTAGTAATGCCAACACTAAAAATAAAATTGTTATTACATTTCATCTAATTTCTTACCGCCGCATGACGAAAACTCAGCTGGAATTAGATGCAGAACAGCTTGCCAGTTGCAAGGCTGCTGGCGCATCTGGACTTGCACAGTTGACATAGTGGTGGTGGTGGCGCCATTCTTCCTAAAGCAATATGTGCAAAGGATCACTAAATCAACTAAATCAAAATGTTCCTAAGTCAACTAAATCAACTAGCCTACTAAATCAACTAAATCAAAATGTTCTAAGTCAACTAAATCAACTAGCCTACTAAGTCAACTAAATCAAAATGTTCTAAGTCAACTAAATCAACTAGCCTACTAAATCAACTAAATCAAAATGTTCTAAGTCAACTAAATCAACTAGCCTACTAAGTCAACTAAATCAAAATGTTCTAAGTCAACTAAATCAACTAGCCTACTAACTCAACTAAATCAAAATGTTCTAAGTCAACTAAATCAACTAGCCTACTAAGTCAACTAAATCAAAATGTTCGAAGTCAACTAAATCAACTAGCCTACTAAATCAACTAAATCAAAATGAGAAGGAGGGAGAAGGAGGGTGACTCGAGGAGGGAGAAGAAAGTAGGATCGAGGAGGAAGGCTGAGCGAGGAGGGGCCGGCCGGCGCGGCCAGTTGAGGGAGGACGGAGGAGGAAGGCGGAGCGAGGAGGGGCCGGCCGGCGCGGCCAGTTGAGGGAGGACGAAGGAGGAAGGCGGAGCGAGGAGGGGCCGGCCAGCGGCGAGTGGAGAGGGAGGACGGAGGAGGAGGCCGGTACCGAGTCCAGCAAGGAGGAGGAGGTGACGGCGCGCGGCGCAGATGGAGGAGGGGCGACGGGGGCGCGCGGCGCAGACGGATCGGCCGGAGAGGATTTTAAGTGGCTGTGTGTGAGTGGATCCGAAGGGAGGAGATGAGAGAGATAGATGGCTTAGTAGTAGCGCTCTTCAGGAAAACACGCTACTGCTAAGCTATCTAGCAGCAGCGCTTTTCACAGTAAAGCGCTACTGCTATGTGTCAGCATGCAAAAATAGACTTTGTTCAATATATCAAAAACACATTGATCATCAATGATCTTTTTGTGTACAATCTGATTTGACAATATGAGTCCTCGCCAGTTTAGGAACAGGTGAAGACTCATATTGCAGCCACAAATTCTACACATAGAGTTCAATGAAGATCAAGTGCTTGTCAAAGTGTGAGAAGTAACATATTTAAGGTGGTAGAAACTCTCTTCACGGAGCGAGGTGGGACTAAATTTTTGTAGGAAACTTAGCAGTAGCGCTTATCCTATAAATGCGCTGCTATGCCGCGTAGCAGTAGCGCGCATCACTCTAACGCGTTGCGGCTATAACTAGCCTCGCGGAGGCCTCGTAGGAATTATAGCAGCAGCGCGTCTTTCAGATGACGCGCTACTGCTATATTTGTCTCAGCAGCGAGTTTCGCCCGTACGCGCTACTGCTAGTTAGCAGCAGCGAGTTATTTTGGAGCGTGCTGCTGATAAGATTCTGTGTATAGGCTTTTCCCTAGTAGTGTTACCATTGTCGAAATGTCTCGTGAACCGGGATTCCGAGACTGATCGGGTCTTCCCGGGAGAAGGTATATCCTTCGTTGACCGTGAGAGCTTATGATGGGCTAAGTTGGGACACCCCTGCAGGGTATTATCTTTCGAAAACCGCACCTCATTCGGAGCTTCCTAGCTCCTTCTACCTATAAAAACACCTCCTCCCCCGAAATTCCGGATCAAATCCACCCCTAACCCTAGCCCCGCTCCTCTCCGCGCCACCGGACATGTCCGGTCCGGTCGGACAACGTCCGCCCGACGCCCCGGACCAATCGTGCGCTGCCACGTGGCGGGCCGCGCTCACATCGCCGCCTCCGCCGTAGGCCCGCAGCCGGCCCTCCCCGGCCCGAGCCGTCGCCGCCCGCGCCCGCTCATACTCCCGCGCCCTCGCCCTCGCCCTGCCGCCCCGAGCCACTGCTCGCCGCCACCTCATCGCCAGGCACCGCCGCCCCGGGCGCCGTCCTGCGCCGCCGGTGACCCCGCGGACCCGCCGCCCATCGCCGCCCGCGTCGGATCCGGGTCGGCGCCGCCCGGATCCGGTCGGGACTCGCCTCCCCGGCCCTCCTTCCTCCTCTCCGGCGAGCCGCACCGCCGCCTCGGTTCGCGTGACGAACCCTAGATCTATCCGGTTGACCCCCGAAATCCTCTAAGTTATTTATTCTGCAGATTATTTGTTGCATTTTCATCGCACCATAACTATGTACTCGTGGCTCTGTTTTGGGCGTATAGCATACGAACTGTTCGTCTCGACGAGTACATCACTTCATCTCATTGCATCATTTTAAGTTGAGCACATCTTGATGCCCGAAATGCTGTTAGAAGAGGGCTATGTGATGTTAGTTTTAGATTCTTATCAGAACTTGCACTTTTGTCATTTTTGCCATGATTGATGAGTGCATCTTATGAACTATGCCATGCCATCTTTACAGGGTTATATGATATGTATTTTTGTTGTCTCTGTGGTGACTAGCACAAGCATGCAAACTAGGCTTAGTGATGTTGCTGATTTCAGCCCCTGTTCTGCTGTTATTTTTATGCCATGTAAACTTGATGCTACAGAGAGATCCATGCTTATTTTGAGATACTTCAGTAAGGGTGTTTTGAACATATGGTTATGCTCTATCCATTCATTCCCCTGTTTGAAATTATGGAGTTGTCTAGCATGTAATTTTCGTGCTCTACGCTACAAAATGTTTCCTGGCAGATTGTTTACATGTTATTCAATTTTGCCAAGGTTGTTGTAGTTGATCCGTGTATGCTATGATGTTGTTCTTGCCATGTATAGCTTCTATGCCATGTCTTATTGATGGATGTATGCTTAGTTTATCATGAAATGCTCTGTAGTGAGTGCATCGAGCTCACGAAGGTGCCTTCGTAATTCTGTCAATGCCATGCCCTATTTACATGCATGCCATCATTTCTTCTGATCTTTTTGCCTCATGGTCAGTAAGGGACTTTTGTTCTATGCTTTGAGTAGAATCATGTCATGCCTTGTTTTGCTATTATAAGTTCCTGTAGCATGTTGATTCCTTGATCTGAACATTGCTACCTGATGCTGTTTATGCCATGTCAAACCAGATATCTTTTGCACTTTTCCCATGCTTGTTTGAACCTGTTATGGTGTGATTTAGCCGTAGCTCAGTGTTCCTTTTTTGTCAATCATCTCCTGTAGATCACTGCTATATGCTTTGTTTTTATGTTGGGGTGCTGTAGCATAGTTTCTTGTTGCATGGTAAGTAGCCTCGTGCTGTTAATCGCAGATTTGTGTCATTCTTGTTTTGCTTGCCATTTGCAAACCGTGCATCCGATTCCGGTGATCTTTATATCGATTTCAACCGAAATCATCTCATCTTTCCAGCGGCATACTTGGTTTGCCAAGTTGATGCCTTGTTCATCATTTTCCCTTCCGGAGCACGCATAAGCATTGCATATCAGATCTCGCATATCATGTCATGTATTGCATCATGTTGCTTGTGCATTGCTCCATGTTTGATTGTGGTTCCATTGCTTGTGTTCTTGCTTTGGGTAGAGCCGGGAGACGAGTACGTGCACGAGGAAACTGATGAGTATTCTAACGAGGATCAAGCTTTCGACAACTCTGAGAACTTTGCAGGCAAGATGACCATACCCTCAAAATCACTTCTATCTTTGCTTGCTAGATGCTCGCTCTTTTGCTATGCCTATGCTACGTTACCTACCACTTGCTATATCATGCCACCCATATTGCCATGTCAAACCTCTAACCATCCTTTCCTAGCAAACCGTTGTTTGGCTATGTCACCGCTTTTTCTCAGCCCCTCTTATAGCGTTGCTAGTTGCGGGTGAAGATGAAGTTTGTTCCTTGTTGGAACATGGATACTTTGGGATATCACAATATCTCCTGTTTAATTAATGCACCTTATATACTTGGTAAAGGGTGGAAGGCTGTCACAGCCCTAGAATATTGTTTGTAATTAGTTGCATCTTCATCCAGGCATCATATTTAAATTTCTGAAACTTGAACTGAGGAATTTTGGAAGCCTCAAAAACTTAAATAAAAGAGGGGCAAAGAACCCTGGAAAATGCATTCAATGTTTTCAAAATGGCCTTAAATAATGTTGGTTATATTTTGGCAAGGGTTTTGCACCAAACCAAAAATAATGAACATTATTGAGGAATATTTTGAGCACTGAATTTAAATCATTACTTTATTTGCATTTGGAACTATATTCATAACTTGTATAGAATATATTTCCAAATACCCTGAAACATTTTATGTGCTTTTGGAAAAGTCCATTAAGCAGCATAAATATTTTCAGAGGAGTTTTTGGCATTGTTTGAATTATTTTTAAAATTCAAAACAGTGGCAAAACAGATTAAATAAAAGAAAACAGAACTGAAATGGAAATAAAAGACAGAGGAGAGAAACCTTACCTGGACTTACCTCTGCAGCCCACCAGGCCCACCTGGCCAGCCCAGCCCATCTCCACCCCCCTCCCCTGTCGTCTTCCTCCCTGCCAGGAGGACGGACACCGCGACGCCGCCACGCGCGCCACCTCCACCCTGCTCGGCCACCTCCTGCTTCCCCCGGTCTCCCTAGCGACGCCACGACGACGCCTCGTGTCCCCTCGCTCCTCTTCCTCCCTCGCTGCTCCCTCTCTCTTCCCCGAACACTCTCCCCCTCCTCTGTTCTCCTCACCCGAACGGAGCCGCTGCCACCAACGAGAGCCACCGTGGCTACCGGACACCCCACGGCTCACCGACGCCCAGGAAGCTCCGCCGGTCCTCCCTCTACCTCCTCAACGAGCCACGAGGCCCCTGACGTGCCGCAACACCGCCCTTGATGTCTTCTTCAACCTCGGGACCGCCGACCATCTTCGTCAAATTCGTCGGCTCCGGACCGCCCCCGACCTCGCCGAGCGTCCCCTCGTCATCGCCGTGAGCCACTGACCTTCTCCCCTAACTCAGCATGCTCTCCTTCGTGCCGTAGCGCCGTTCCCCACGAGCTCCGAAGCCACCGTCCGCCATTGCTGCTGCACGCATAGCCTCCGTGCTCCCCTGGCCTCACTGAGCTGCTCTTAGTGCTCCCCATGTCTAGCAGGTGCTGCCCAGCCTCTCCATTTGCTCACTGATGCACCGTAGCGACGCGCCCGAGCACCACCGAACACCCTCGCCGCCAAAGCTCGTCGCCGGCATGAGTTCCGGTGACCCCACGACCTCCCACTTGGTCCTCTGGATGCGCGAGAGCAAGGGCCATCCCCTGGTGCCCTCAGCGCGCCAAACTGACGCCTCTAGCGCAAGTCCGGCGTGCCCCCGCCGTGTTCTGTGGTCGCCGTCGGCTGGTCTCCGGCGTGCTGACGTGGCGTCGTCGTTAGGGGCTAATGACCCTGCTAATTAACCCTGTGACACTGACAGCAGGGCCCCACCTGCTAATTAATCATAGATTAGTTTCTATTTAGTTTTTAACTAATCCTAGTGGCCCCACGCGTCAGCTTTGACTAAGCTGACGTGGCTGTTGACTGGGCCCACATGTCAGCGACACTAATCAGCCCCAGTCACTGACCAGTGCACCCCACTGGTCAGGTTTGACCTGAACCTGCCCTGTTGACCTGATGACGTCAAGGTGATGTCATGCTGATGCATTAAATGATTTTCTGGATTTAAAATAAATTAGAAAATCCAGAAAATGGTATAAACTTCTAAAATTCATAGAAATTCAACCGTAACTCCAAATTAAATAATTTATATATGAAAAATTATCAGAAAAATTCAAGGAATCCATCTGTACCATTTTCATGCATGTTAGAACAACTTATAGCTGCTGTTTAGCACAAATCAATTAAATGGCATTTGAATAATCACATATGGAGTTTGAATTTGAATCTTGTATTCAAACCAACTTCATTTAATCTGTTGCTAGTTGCATTAGCTCAAAACACATTCATTTTGCCATGTCATGATCATGCATCATATTGTGCATTGCATTGATTGTGTTCCCTTCTATGTTGCCGGTAATTGTCCCCTCTCGATAGACGTGATACCGATGATGTGATCGTTGACACTGATGAAGACTCAATGCTATCTTCAGAAGTGCCAGGCAAGCAAAACCCCCTTGTTCATTCCGATACAATCCTACTCTCTCGCTCCTGCTCTCTTTTACTGCATTAGGACAACACCGATTCATCTGTTACTTGCTGCGGTAGCTGAACCCCTTTATCCTTTTCATGACCTGTCATTGCCACAGTAAATAGATAAAACCCACTAGCATGAGTAGGAGTTGTTTGAGCCCTGTTGTGCCTACTCATTCATGTTTGTTTGTCATGCCTGCTACTGCTTAGAGTTGAGTCAGGTCTGATTCATCGGGGATGAATCAGAGGTGTGTGAACATGTCCTACTGAGTGTGTGCTAAGTGTGTGAACACGATTTGGTAAAGGTAGCGGTGAGAGGCCATGTAGGAGTACATGGTGGGTTGTCTCATTGCAGCTGTCCTTAGGAACTGAGTTCGGTGTTTGTGATCCATGACTCAGCTACTACCATACATTGGGCCCTGAAATATGACCCCGCTCGACTTCTTATTCACCCTAGTCCTCTGTCCAGGAGTTGCAAGTAGTTTCTGGTGGTTGTAGCTTACTGGAGGCCGTGGACAGCGCTGACTGTAGGGGTGGGCTGTGATGCGGTAGGTACGTGGCACGGTGTACCGGATGCCCGTTTGGTATCTCGGGAACCCTGTTCACATCGTTTGGGGCTGTGAGTGAAACTCCGGCCGGATCTCCTCATGGATGGAACCCGAATAGGCGATAAACCTGGACTAGAGACTTGAGTGTTTAGGTAGGTCGTGGTCTACACCCACGTCGGCTTTCGCTTGAAGTCTGCCGAGCACATGTCGTGTGCAGACGCTAAGTGGTGGAAACATGTATGAAGAAGTACACCCCTGCAGGGTTAATATCATCTATTCGAATAGCCGTGTCCGCGGTAAAGGACTTCTGGGTTGCTTATATCAGTTCATAGACAAGTGAAAGTGGATACTCTAAAATACGCAAGATAAGTTTGAGTGCTATGGATGGCGTTCTCGTAGGGAGACGGGAGCGGATCCATAGTGGTGTATTGATATGGTGAATATGTGGACTCGTGTGCGCCACCTGAAGAGTTACTTGCAATCATAGTTTAGGTTAGCCACTGAGTCAAAGCTGGCTTGCTGCAGTTAAACTCCACCATCCCCTTTGTTGATAATGATGCATATGTAGATAGTTCTGATGTAAGTCTTGCTGGGTACATTTGTACTCACGTTTGCCTATTTTATGTTTTTGCAGAGAGACTTTGGTCTCGCTAGTAGTTCCACGTGGACTTCGACGTTAGCTTGATACCTCAGCTACGATCTTGTGCCTCTGCAGGATCTGATAGATAGTCAGGCTTCTCAGCCTTTTTCATTTATAGATGTATGTACTCAGACATGATAGCTTCCGCTTGTGCTTTGATTTGTATGCTCTGATTGTTGGGTCATGAGACCCATGTTTGTAATATCTCGCTCCTCGGAGCCTATTGAATAGTTACTTGTGTCGTAGAGTCATGTTGTGATGCCATGTTGTATTTGCACATATCGAGCATATTGTGTGTATGTTATTGAAATGCTTGGTATGTGTGGGATCTGGCTATCTAGTTGTTTATCCTTAGTAGCCTCTCTTACCGGGAAATGTCTCCTAGTGTTTCCACTGAGCCATGGTAGCTTGCTGCTGCTCCGGAACACTTAGGCTGGCCGGCATGTGTCCTTCTTCGTTCCTGTGTCTGTCCCTTCGGGGAAATGTCATGCGATGAATACCGGAGTCCTGTTAGCCCGCTACAGCCCGGTTCACCGGAGTCCTGCTAGCCCAGTGCTACAGCCTGGATTCACTCGCTGATGCCCGACACGTTCGATGTTGGGTCATGGATGCCTGTCCCTGTAAGTTTGTGCCACTTTGGGTTTACGACTAGCCATGTCAGCCCGGGCTCCTTATCATATGGATGCTAGCGACACTGTCATATACGTGTGCCAAAAGGCGCAAACGGTCCCGGGCAAAGGTAATGCGACACCCGTGGGAATACCGTGCGTGAGGCCGCAAAGTGATATGAGGTGTTACATGCTAGATCGATGTGACATTGAGTCGGGGTCCTGACAGCGTTGGTATCAGAGCTTGACTGCCTGTAGGATTACCAAGCCAACTGGTCGAAGTTGAGTCTAGAAATTCTTTAGTTATATAAGGGAATTGATTGTGGGATGGAACGTAAGGCTCTTTTTACTCCTTATACCTCATGGCCTTCTGATCTGAGTCATCGTCTTCTCTTCTACGGGGATTAAGAACTAGGCTATCTCTTCTTGCTATTAGGACCACGTGTTACTAATCAGTAGACTTATAAGATTGTTGGATTTAAGTCTCAGTTCAGTTCCTACTACTTCCGTATGTTAATTGTTGATCTCGAAACCTTGATATTGTGCTTCTGAGTGGTTATGCCACCATTTTTGTGAATGTCTCAAATCTTTTCTGAGCATTTACAGCCGTTATGCTGTCCGAGTCATCCCAGGTTTCTAAGTAGTCTGATGCATTTGCAAATCCTTTCTTCCCGTTTCAATGTTCCCATGGGCCAGATTAACCACACTAATCAGTGAGTTGAGGTACTCCGTTACCTTGACATATATGTTGGAGATATTATTATGACCCTAGGTGTCTTAGGGGATCATCTAGTAATTTAGCCATGATTTGTGTTCCCAGTGTGATGATTCTGGCCATCATTCTCGAAAGCATCCCGTGATGCTACTTAGTAGTAGGTATTCTACTCCTGGGTTCTGAACCCGAGATTCACTCTACCTACTTCATGTTGATAGTAATTGCTAGTGCCTTTAGGATATTAGTAACCTTTGCGATAGTCCTTGAAGTCCGTGGTATCTTCTTCTTCCAAATACCATGAACTACTTATGGCAGAAGTTCCTCGTTGAACTGAAATATCACAACAGGATTATTCTCGATGAGTTCTCCATTATATATTGTGGCTCTGCCAGTTCTACCTTTCTGCATGGGTTATCCGGAAGAAATATGTTGAACTTCGTTCGACATGCTAAACCATGCATCCACGACTCAGAAAATCGTATGTTCCTTTGAGTTGTCCCTCTTTAGTTGTCTACTGACCTTCGTCTATCAATTGATAGTCAAGCGTATGCGTGCGTTCGTTTATCGATGCCTATTACTCTTGTGGTCCGTCAAGCCATTCTGTCCTGAATGACTTGGAGAAACAAACTCCAGTACCTCATCCATATCTAGGATTGGGTCAAAGTAGTTGTATTCCGCAGATCAAATGCCAATCCAGCTTTTGGTTCTGTTCTACCTTGGAGTATTACCCCCCTTATGTCAGATTTGTCATGAGAACTGCACCAACTCTCATGAATTTTGACGTAGTGATACTTCTCACCATCATTAGTCATTCCTCGGCCCTCGTGTTGATGCAACCGGAATATCGACAAATGAATTGTGATGTGTGAAATCAATACTCCCAGCAACCTCGTTGCTTGGTAGTTAAAGGGTAATAATTTCATTCTTAGCGTGTTGGTTTTTGAATCATCCTTCTAAGATTGATCGTGCTACCTTGTCCATCTTCCTGGTGCACACTTCGATTGATGAGTTAGGATTTTGTCAAGTCCTCACTCATTTGATCATATCGTCTTGCCCTCAAAAGCGAGATTGTTCTCGAGCTTAGTAACATATCGGTGGTTCGTGATTTTCCGAATATCTTCTCGAAAGTATCACCAGGCTGTCACCTGACTGTTATGTTGAGCTCGATCAAGTTGGTTTCTTGTGAACCACTTTCTCTCCAAGAATCGGTGTTAGATACCCCTGAGCTAGTTGGTTAAGCCAAACAACAACTTGGAGAATTGGAGGATAAAAGCTTGCCTGACTTAGTTCGTTCCAAAGGGATATTCTTGTGTAGTGTGTGTTGAAGAAAGATGATATCTTCATCGATTGGTCCCTGTGATCAGTTGCTGGACCTATCGTCCTATCAATCCTTTGATTTGAGTGTGGGCTATCGTCAAATCAAGTCAGAACCAACGATGTTCGTAATGTTGTCTTCCTCGTGGTTGATCCCTCGAGCATACACCATTATATCTTTTGGGTCTGACCAATGCTATCACCATGTTCACACGATGGTGGAAGTCCAGTGATATGGAAATTCTGATGAGTTGTTGTTGAGTCCATTGACAACATCCTTATCTCCTCCATGATGTTGTTGAACATTAAGCTAGTGTTGGAAACTTTTGAAAGCATTTCTTCATGCTAACTCATGAAGTATTTGTTTGATGAAAGGAGTGACTTCCTCTTATACACGTGCATTTGGTGAAAGTTGCCGCCGTGAATTTGAGAAAGTTAGTTTTGCTTCCTCTGGGATCATCCCAAGTCAGTCATGCATATGTGCGAAGTATTCTATGGTTTGGAGACTTGCAACCTTCATTCCATATGTGTTCCGAGCACACCAAGCCACTGATTGAGTTGTTCAAGGATAAAGGAGTCTGTCCAAGGTGAACTCTTTGGACTTCCACGCGTGGAGACTTCGATGTCATTAATGATGGTTCCCCCTCCTGAACTCGGTAGTGTTTTATTATAAGACTACTTTGTGGTCATGCTTGTCTTGGACATCGTGTTCACATGTTGTAGCAGAACCAGCTCATGTTTTGGAGCTTACTATCGTAGTTCATTCCCCGAGAATCTCGCAGCGTTGTCTCGTCGAATTGTGTTGCAAACTTTCATTTTTCTTCCTAGACTCGATGAGTCTGGAATATCCTGACACCAACCAGATCTGAATCTCAGGCAGATATGATGGTTTGGAACATCTCCCAAGAACTATAATATTGGTCTCTCGATAACCGGTAAGGTGGATGTCGTGGCCAACACACCCAGCCGGAAGACCTGTTATTATAATATCTTGATTGAGGAAGTTGGCCACCTCCCCATAGGGATTTCGTAGGATTTACTCCCTAGTTGCCCCTATGGATTTCTGTGTTCCGAAGTCCGACCTTTTTACTTGATGTTCTAGATATCAAACCATATCTATGAATGGGTTACACTAGCACATCAAGGAGAACATTAGAAGCGGAGTGCTAAATGTCTCTCGGTCGATCATCCAGATTTCGTTCCCTTGGCCTCGCTAAGGTGAAATCTGAGAAAGTGTTATCCTCCTTTGCATGTGCATCGTCCATCGCTATTCATCATGGTAGTATGTTGTGCTGTCGGCACCCTTGACACGGATGTTGGTAAAACCTTGATGATTATGGAAATGCTCAAGTTCTTGAGAGCACGCACAAGCGTTAGGTGTTACCATCGGCACTAGCTAGGTTTGCTCTCAACTTCCTCGGCAATGCTATGACCTTTTCAAACAGTGAATTCACTCTCTATTGTTGGGTCCTTCCCCAGTTACCAGAATCCTTCCCAGCATTTGCATTTTGTTCCCAGCTTGCACCGCCAATGTGCCATTCTACCATGGGTCTCATCCATTTCCGGTGATAAGCAAATTCATCCATTGCGTTGTCTTCAACAAGGTAATCCACATCATCCAAGTCTGAGTATGCCATTCTACCGACCCCCTCCAAACGATCGCTTGAGAATTGCCTTAGGCTGGTATAAAGGTTTTCAATGATCTCTGAATCAAAGGTAATTCTTTTTGCCACTTAAGGAAATAATCTACGAATCACCCTCCTCCAGGATGTTTCATTGTGGTGTCATGGCAACTCAACTCCTCGCTACATTGATAATCGTTTACCACCTTTTTAAGTGTGGAATTGTTGTCCACCTAGTGAACCTTCGTCATTCGTTTCTTTCCACCCCTCTTGATGTGTATCTCGTGTCTCCACCCGAGAGATGGTCCTATGTCTCATTCCGTGAGTTGTTCGATCTTTGAGAAGATCGACCCTTCTAGAGTCTCCTTCTTCCCTCCATGTCATGTTGACAGGATTTCTCAGAGCAAGACTTCAAGACGATGATGGTGATCGAATCAACGTTCCTATGAAGTGCACCCTGGGTCGTGAAGATTATACTAGTTGCGTTTCCCCTTCACCTTACCCTACACTCGAATCTCGGGGCGAGATTTTTGTTTAGTGGGGGTGAGTTGTCACAGCCCTAGAATATTGTTTGTAATTAGTTGCATCTTCATCCAGGCATCATATTTAAATTTCTGAAACTTGAACTGAGGAATTTTGGAAGCCTCAAAAACTTAAATAAAAGAGGGGCAAAGAACCCTGGAAAATGCATTCAATGTTTTCAAAATGGCCTTAAATAATGTTGGTTATATTTTGGCAAGGGTTTTGCACCAAACCAAAAATAATGAACATTATTGAGGAATATTTTGAGCACTGAATTTAAATCATTACTTTATTTGCATTTGGAACTATATTCATAACTTGTATAGAATATATTTCCAAATACCCTGAAACATTTTATGTGCTTTTGGAAAAGTCCATTAAGCAGCATAAATATTTTCAGAGGAGTTTTTGGCATTGTTTGAATTATTTTTAAAATTCAAAACAGTGGCAAAACAGATTAAATAAAAGAAAACAGAACTGAAATGGAAATAAAAGACAGAGGAGAGAAACCTTACCTGGACTTACCTCTGTAGCCCACCAGGCCCACCTGGCCAGCCCAGCCCATCTCCACCCCCCTCCCCTGTCGTCTTCCTCCCTGCCAGGAGGACGGACACCGCGACGCCGCCGCGCGCGCCACCTCCACCCTGCTCGGTCACCTCCTGCTTCCCCCGGTCTCCCTAGCGACGCCACGACGACGCCTCGTGTCCCCTCGCTCCTCTTCCTCCCTCGCTGCTCCCTCTCTCTTCCCCGAACACTCTCCCCCTCCTCTGTTCTCCTCACCCGAACGGAGCCGCCGCCACCAACGAGAGCCACCGTGGCTACCGGCCACCCCACGGCTCACCGACGCCCAGGAAGCTCCGCCGGTCCTCCCTCTACCTCCTCAACGAGCCACGAGGCCCCTGACGTGCCGCAACACCGCCCTCGATGTCTTCTTCAACCTCGGGACCGCCGGCCATCTTCGTCAAATTCGTCGGCTCCGGACCGCCCCCGACCTCACCGAGCGTCCCCTCGTCATCGCCGTGAGCCACTGACCTTCTCCCCTAACTCAGCATGCTCTCCTTCGTGCCGTAGCGCCGTTCCCCACGAGCTCCGAAGCCACCGTCTGCCATTGCTGCTGCACGCATAGCCTCCGTGCTCCCCTGGCCTCACTGAGCTGCTCTTAGTGCTCCCCATGTCTAGCAGGTGCTGCCCAGCCTCTCCATTTGCTCACTGATGCACCGTAGCGACGCACCCGAGCACCACCGAACACCCTCGCCGCCAAAGCTCGTCGCCGGCATGAGTTCCGGTGACCCCACGACCTCCCACTTGGTCCTCTGGATGCGCGAGAGCAAGGGCCATCCCCTGGTGCCCTCAGCGCGCCAAACTGACGCCTCTAGCGCAAGTCCGGCGTGCCCCCGCCGTGTTCTGTGGTCGCCGTCGGCTGGTCTCCGGCGTGCTGACGTGGCGTCGTCGTTAGGGGCTAATGACCCTGCTAATTAACCCTGTGACACTGACAGCAGGGTCCCACCTGCTAATTAATCATAGATTAGTTTCTGTTTAGTTTTTAACTAATCCTAGTGGCCCCACGCGTCAGCTTTGACTAAGCTGATGTGGCTGTTGACTGGGCCCACATGTCAGCGACACTAATCAGCCCCAGTCACTGACCAGTGGACCCCACTGGTCAGGTTTGACCTGAACCTGCCCTGTTGACCTGATGACGTCAAGGTGATGTCATGCTGACACATTAAATGATTTCCTGGATTTAAAATAAATCAGAAAATCCAGAAAATGGTATAAACTTCTAAAATTCATAGAAATTCAACCGTAACTCCAAATTAAATAATTTATATATGAAAAATTATCAGAAAAATTCAAGGAATCCATCTGTACCATTTTCATGCATGTTAGAAAAACTTATAGCTGCTATTTAGCACAAATCAATTAAATGGCATTTGAATAATCACATATGGAGTTTGAATTTGAATCTTGTATTCAAACCAACTTCATTTAATCTGTTGCTAGTTGCATTAGCTCAAAACACATTCATTTTGCCATGTCATGATCATGCATCATATTGTGCATTGCATTGATTGTGTTCCCTTCTATGTTGCCGGTAATTGTACCCTCTCGATAGACGTGATACCGATGATGTGATCGTTGACACTGATGAAGACTCAATGCTATCTTCAGAAGTGCCAGGAAAGCAAAACCCCCTTGTTCATTCCGATACAATCCTACTCTCTCGCTCCTGCTCTCTTTTACTGCATTAGGACAACACCGATTCATCTGTGACTTGCTGCGGTAGCTGAACCCCTTTATCCTTTGCATGACCTGTCATTGCCACAGTAAATAGATAAAACCCACTAGCATGAGTAGGAGTTGTTTGAGCCCTGTTGTGCCTACTCATTCATGTTTGTTTGTCATGCCTGCTACTGCTTAGAGTTGAGTCAGGTCTGATTCATCGGGGATGAATCAGAGGTGTGTGAACATGTCCTACTGAGTGTGAGCTAAGTGTGTGAACACGATTTGGTAAAGGTAGCGGTGAGAGGCCATGTAGGAGTACATGGTGGGTTGTCTCATTGCAGCCGTCCTTAGGAACTGAGTTCTGTGTTTGTGATCCATGACTCAGCTACTACCATACATTGGGCCCTGAAATATGACCCCGCTCGACTTCTTATTCACCCTAGTCCTCTGTCCAGGAGTTGCAAGTAGTTTCTGGTGTTTGTAGCTTACTGGAGGCCGTGGACAGCGCTGACCGTAGGGGTGGGCTGTGATGCGGTAGGTACGTGGCACGGTGTACCGGATGCCCGTTTGGTATCTCGGGAACCCTGTTCATATCGTTTGGGGCTGTGAGCGAAACTCCGGCCGGATCTCCTCATGGATGGAACCCGAATAGGCGATAAACCTGGACTAGAGACTTGAGTGTTTAGGTAGGTCGTGGTCTACACCCACGTCGGCTTTCGCTTGAAGTCTGCCGAGCACATGTCGTGTGCAGACGCTAAGTGGTGGAAACATGTATGAAGAAGTACACCCCTGCAGGGTTAATATCATCTATTCGAATAGCCGTGTCCGCGGTAAAGGACTTCTGGCTTGCTTATATCAGTTCATAGACAAGTGAAAGTGGATACTCTAAAATACGCAAGATAAGTGTGAGTGCTATGGATGGCGTTCTCGTAGGGAGACGGGAGCGGATCCATAGTGGTGTATTGATATGGTGAATATGTGGACTCGTGTGTGCCACCTGAAGAGTTACTTGCAATCATAGTTTAGGTTAGCCACTGAGTCAAAGCTGGCTTGCTGCAGTTAAACTCCACCATCCCCTTTGTTGATAATGATGCATATGTAGATAGTTCTGATGTAAGTCTTGCTGGGTACATTTGTACTCACGTTTGCCTATTTTATGTTTTTGCAGAGAGACTTCGGTCTCGCTAGTAGTTCCACGTGGACTTCGACGTTAGCTTGATACCTCAGCTACGATCTTGTGCCTCGGCAGGATCTGATAGATAGTCAGGCTTCTCAGCCTTTTTCATTTATAGATGTCTGTACTCAGACATGATAGCTTCCGCTTGTGCTTTGATTTGTATGCTCTGATTGTTGGGTCATAAGACCCATGTTTGTAATATCTCGCCCCTCGGAGCCTATTGAATAGTTACTTGTGTCGTAGAGTCATGTTGTGATGCCATGTTGTATTTGCACATATCGAGCATATTGTGTGTATGTTATTGAAATGCTTGGTATGTGTGGGATCTGGCTATCTAGTTGTTTATCCTTAGTAGCCTCTCTTACCGGGAAATGTCTCCTAGTGTTTCCACTGAGCCATGGTAGCTTGCTGCTGCTCCGGAACACTTAGGCTGGCCGGCATGTGTCCTTCTTCGTTCCTGTGTCTGTCCCTTCGGGGAAATGTCACGCGATGAATACCGGAGTCCAGTTAGCCCGCTAGAGCCCGGTTCACCGGAGTCCTGCTAGCCCAGTGCTACAGCCTGGATTCACTCGCTGATGACTGACACGTTCGATGTTGGGTCATGGATGCCTGTCCCTGTAAGTTTGTGCCACTTTGGGTTTACGACTAGCCATGTCAGCCCGGGCTCCTTATCATATGGATGCTAGCGACACTGTCATATACGTGTGCCAAAAGGCGCAAACGGTCCCGGGCAAAGGTAATGCGACACCCGTGGGAATACCGTGCGTGAGGCCGCAAAGTGATATGAGGTGTTACATGCTAGATCGATGTGACATTGAGTCGGGGTCCTGACAAAGGCTCGGCCTTATGCCTGGTGTTTGGTTCCACTCTTGCCACCCTAGTTTCCGTCATACCGGTGTTATGTTCCTTGATTTTTGCGTTCCTTACGCGGTTGATTGATTTATGGGACCCCCTTGACAGTTCGCTTTGAATAAAACTCCTCCAGCAAGGCCCAACCTTGGTTTTACCATTTGCCACCTAAGCCTTTTTCCCTTGGGTTTTCGCGAGCCCGAGGGTCATCTTTATTTACCCCCCCGGGCCAGTGTTCCTTCAAATGCTGGTCCAACCTGGGCGATGTCCGGCGTCCCCTGGGCAACCAGGGTCTATACCAACCCGACGTCTTGCCCATCCGGTGTGCCCTGAGAACGAGATACGTGCGACTCCTATCAGGATTTGTCGGCACATCGGGCGGCTTTGCTGGTCTAGTTTTACCATTGTCGAAATGTCTTACGAACCGGGATTCCAAGACTGATCGGGTCTTCCCGGGAGAAGGTATATCCTTCGTTGACCCTGAGAGCTTATGATGGGCTAAGTTGGGACACCCCTGCAGGATATTATCTTTCTAAAGCCGTGCCCGCGGTTATGAGGCAGATGGGAATTTGTTAATATCTAGTTGTAGATAACTTGACACTTGACTTCATTAAAATGCATCAACCGTGTGTGTAGCCATGATGGTCTCTTCTCGGCGGAGTCCGGGAAGTGAACACGGTTTGAGTTATGTATGACCGTAAGTAGTTCAGGATCACTTCTTGATCGCTTCTAGCTTCTTGACCGATGCGTTGCTTCTCTTCACGCTCTCACTTGCGTATGTTAGCCACCATATATGCTTAGTGCTTGCTGCAGCTCCACCATATTACCCCTTTCCTACCTATGAGCTTAAATAGTCTTGATCTCGCGGGTGTGAGATTGCTGAGTCCCCGTGACTCACAGATTCTACCAAAACAGATGCAGGTGCCGAGGATACCAGCGCAGATGGCGCAACCGAGCTCAAGTGGGAGTTTGACGAGGATCTTGGTCGTTACTATGTTTCATTTCCAGATGATCAGTAGCGGAGCCCAGTCGGGACGATCGGGGATCTAGCATTTGGGGTTGTCTTATTTTCATTTGGATTTTGACCGTAGCCGGTCTATGAGTGTATTTGAATGATGTATGATCTAAATTATGTATTGTGTGAAGTGGCGATTGTAATCCAACTCTCTTTATCCCATTCTTGTTCATTACATGGGATTGTGTGAAGATGACCCTTCTTGCGACAAAACCACCATGCGGTTATGCCTCTAAGTCGTGCTTCGACACGTGGGAGATATAGCCGCATCGTGGGCGTTACACCGCCTTGTGGCGGATAAGTGTACCAAAGACATTATATTTCCCTGAGGGCATTCGTGTCATTCTTTGTAATATGGGATAATTGCACTTTTATTATTTATTGCCTGTTTTGTTTGAACATTTGTTCTTCTTGTGCGTCTATTTAGTGTATGTAAATCCTTAGAGTTGGCCAGTCGTCAGCTTCTGCCCCCATGAAAGAAATACGGGGGTGTTCGGGACGTACCTGAACACTCTTGATCCCATGGCTGTGTCCATTTAAGGAGGTGTTCCTCACCACGAACCAGGCAATCAGACTATAGGGCTTTACCACTCTCACTTAGCCATAGGAATTCGAGTGTGGTCGGCGCAGCACCTAGTGTTTGGAAGGCCGAACTAGGGGCTCTATTAGCGCCTGATCGGAAGACCGATCCGTCGCACTCTGCATTTATAATGGCGTTATGCGGAATAAATCTTTAAGGATTTTACAACCTCTCGTACAGCTGACCAGCTCTCGCTGTATCATGACAGTCAGTTTTTGGCTTTCTCTACTGAGGTGCTTGTCCGGCAGAACAGAGACAGAATCGCAGTAGTTCTCCCAGTGCTACCTTAGCCAATGGAGCGGAATGTAAGGTACCAAAACATGGGAGCCGGGCAAACCCAACCAATGACCCAAGACATGATTCGGAGCTGATGCATATAGTGCTATAAGTTCGCGGTGCCGAGCGACCGAAAAGGTGGTCGGACTTCATTGCCGTACTATGAAGCCCCTGGCATAATCAGGCGTAACACGAGGCGTGGCTGCCATCTTTTACAAAGAGGCGTCGATGAGAAACGACGACCGATAAGTGTTATTTAAGTCTACGCATTGTAGTAGGATGATATGTCTATGCATATGAGTATGATTTATGATTATGAAAAGAGGTGTTTTTTGTGGAAGCTGTGATGGCCGGACTGGAGGGGGCTGTGAGTGGATCTGAAGTGAATCCGGACTGCCTTCTTTGGGGGGGGGGTCACATGCATGTTCCTGCCCTTGTGTGTCCGACCTGATTCCACGTCGCCAATCCTGTTCTGTGTCAAAGTTAGTTTGTAAAGGCAAATACTTGGAGGCAGTTGAACATCCTCTTGTGGTTGGTCCGAGGGTTCCTGATCGGACCCTGGTTAACCCGGACATTATACCATAAAGTAGCGCGGACTCCTTAGTTGGTGTCCGGATAGTTGGATGTCATATCAAAATTTTGATAGGCATGCACGACTCGCTACTCCGTCAGCTGTATGATTTCTGCTCTAATGGCAGGGTTCGGCCTTGCCCATAGGTGTGATTATATCAAACGGTGTTGGCCTAATGGTTTACCACATGGAATCTAGTCAACGTGGTTTATCCCATTAACATATGGTAAATCGCCATATGAGGGGAAGGTGCCGAAGAATTATTCTTTGGCGTGGCATTTTTTGGTGATCCGAAGACAACCGTTAGAGTGGTGGGCTAATAAAACTTGGCCTTTGCACCTGGCATCTTTTAGAAGATGTTATTTGCGGTTTCATACCCGCGGGGGCTTTATGTGAGATGGAGCCCCGGGACTACTAGGTCTAGAGGTACTGCAATTGAATTGCTGTGGTTGATGTTGTCCGGACGGTTGATGTGATCGGGGGAGATCGGCCGTACTTTTATGATCTGGAGGATCTTTTGACTTTGCCATTGTTGGACTCCTTCCCTCATTGTTTCCGGCACACGACCGGCCGCTTTGTTTTGAGGATCCGGCATTCTCTATTGGTGTGCTTGGCCGTCCTTCTAGGAGTACCATGAATTTCACATGGTTGATCGAGTATGTTGCTCGGGCCGTATAGGCTTGAGCTGTTCTTTGTCTGCTGACCGGACTGGGAGTTGCTGGATTTGGCAGCAACATCCTTGACTTGACGTTTATGACAATTGCGCCGAGGCTTGAGGATGCCTCTTCGTGTATCCTTCGTATTGTTTTGGACCGTTATCGTGTGTTGACGTCGGGGTATGTGCCTTGGGTTCTCCTGCTTAGGTTGGGGTAGCGAATTCTGCAGTGTGTGCCCTTTGTCGGGGCGGTCGAGTTTGTATTTTTTGGTGGGCAGGACCTTGGTCCATCTGTCCATGAACAAATCTTGGTCAACTTTGAGCTACTATTGCTTCCTTTGCAGGCTCCTTGCCGTGGCCATGAGTCATCGCTGGAAGCGAGCTTGCTCCACTGGATCCTCGGGAACGCCGCCTTCGGAATTGCTGATGCTAATCTCGTCTTCGGAGGGGGGCATGTAGTTGTCCTCCTCCGGATATCCGTCCGTCGCCTGCTCGGCCTGCTCGAAGGCAGGCTGGTCAGGGTTGTATTCCTCTTCGGCACCATCCCAATTGTTTTCATCTCCTGGGCCGGTATTGCTGTGGCGGGGCTTGGAGCGGAGCCGACAACGCCCATGCTTTGTTTTTCTCCCTGAGGGGTTATCCTCTGTTGCCTCATCGCCATTGGTTTCCTTCGGAGTGTCCACCATATATATATCGTATGAGGAGGTGGCTGCCCACCGCCCTGTGAGCGGTGGTTCCTGTACTTCTCCTGCATCATCGTCCATACTGTCGATGTCTTCGGAGTCGAAGTCAAGCACGTCGGTTAGATCATCGACCGTGGCAATGAAGCGGGTGGTGGGTGGGCAGCGAATTCCTTCGTCGCCTGCTTCCCACTCGAGTCGGACATAGTTCGGCCAAGAGCCTCCTGACAAAGAGAGAGACTTTAATGAGTTCAGCATGTCGCCAAAGGGCAAGTGCTGGAAGATATACGCAGTGGTAAATTCCATTACCGGAGCCCAACCTGGATCGACTGGCTCGAGGGTGCGTGGACTGGAACCATCAACCGGATACGAGCCCGGGGGTCCGGAGTCACAGGCTTCCACAGAGGTGAGACATGTGTTTGGGTCCACCGCCGATGAGTGTGCGGCCTGCGGGGCGGGGTCCATCCCTCCGTCCTTAGGCAACGCAGCCTGCTCCGGATTTATTTCCGGGGCTACTGCCGGGGTGATATCCCGAGCATTGTCCGATAGCAGGTCTAAGTCGTGCTCATCGTGACTGTCCGGTGCTCCTGGCATAGGCCCGAATCCGTTGAAGATCAATTCTTCGCGAATGTCCGCCATGTAGTTCAGGCTTCCGGACCTGATCTGGTGGCCAAGGGCGTAGCTGTCGATCTGCTCCAGATGGCCAAGTGAATTAGCCCGCAGCGCGAAGCCGCCGAACACAAAGAACTGTCCGGGAAGAAAAGTTTCACCCTGGACCATGTCGTTGACAATGATTAAAGGAGCCATCGAGCCTTGTAGCAATGACACAGAGGAACTCTCAATGAAAGCACCAATGTCGGTGTCAAAACCGGCGGATCTCTGGTAGGGGGTCCCGATCTGTGCGTCTTAGGCTGATGGTAACGGGAAGCAAGCGACACAATGTTTACCCAGGTTCGGGCCCTCTCGATGGAGGTAAAACCCTACTTCCTGCTTGATTAATATTGACGATATGAGTAGTACAAGAGTAGATCTACCACGATATCGTAGAGGCTAAACCCTAGAAACTAGCCTATGATGATTATGATTATAGTTGTGATCGGCCTTCTAAGGACCAACCTCTCCGGTTTATATAGACACCGGATAGGGCTAGGGTTTACAAGGAATCAGTTACAAGGAAGGAAATATCCGGATCGCCAAGCTTGTCTTCCACGCAAAGGAGAGTCCCATCCGGATACGGGACGGAGTCTTGAGTCTTGTATCTTCACGCTCCAATAGTCCAGACAAAGTATAGAGTCCGGCTGTCTGGATACCCCCTAATCCAGGACTCCCTCAGCGGCCCATGGCCGTACCAACCTCAGGGAGCCCAGAGCTCAGTGTCTGGCCTCATCGCAACACATTCCCTCAGGAGCATCATGCGAGGGGGCTGGACACGGGGTCTACGCCCGGGTCACGCCCGAGCGCACGCCACCCAGCCAGGTCCCTCGAACCTGGTCGTCGCGCGCCCCTCCCCTAGCGGAGCCAAGGTATGAAGACCATTTGAACGTCAAGGGGGACTCCTGAGCATCGCGACAGCCTAACTGGTCACGTAGCCCCTCACTCCTTAGTTCCACAAGGCTAATGACGGTGGAGGTATGCACGGGGCCGGGCCCTGCTGACGTAGAACGCCAGACCTACCCCTACATTCCCTCCCTATTTGTTGTTTGCGCGCCAAGGGGGACTCCTGAGCAGCGTGACTCAGGAGCCTAACTTGTCACGTAGCCCCTCACTCCTTGGTCCCATCCTGGTGATCCGATCGGGGCTAACGGCAGTTGAGGTATGCGCGGGGCCGGGCTCTGCCAATGTAGAACATAAAGCAAATAGGAAGGAAACTGCAAGATTTTGAAGCAAATCCAGAAGCAAATATTACAAACCATAATTGTCTTTGCAATACCAAATGCAAGTTTAAATGCCTCCACGAGGCATGGTGCACATTGCAGGAATTGAAACAGGAAAGAAGCCGCGAGAAGATCACCCTTGGACAATGTCGTCATTCGCTAGGGGCTCCGCCTCCGTGATGGTGTCGCCCCCCCCCCCAGCTCCACCTCCCAAGGCCACGGGATCAGCACCACCAGCCATGGGTGCAGTGTCAAAGGCGTGGAACTTCGCCGGCAAGGCTTCCACCTGGCCCTTCACAGCTTCAGCAGCGGCGGCAAAGTGCTCGTTGTCCACGGTCTCCAGCAGTTCGTCGAGATTGGCGCCAGGGTCGTGAAGGTAGACGTGGCTGAAGACGCGTGTCAGCGCCGCAGAAGAAAGGACACGAGCTTCAACCTCGGCCATGGGGCCGATGCCGGCCACAACTTCCTCGAGCGCCTCGACCAAGAAGGGAAGCAGTTGGGCGGGGCGATCCTTGGCAAGAGCCAGCGGCTTCTCCAAGCCGCTCTCGTAGAGCGTCTTCAGTGCCTTGCGAGACCTCTCCTCAAGGAGCGTGAAGGCCACGCGGTCCTCGGCCAGGACCTTCGCCTTGGCGTCCAGCTCGGCCCTCTCCGCCTTCAACATCTTCTCCAGTGTCCCCAGCCGGCCGCGTTCAGCGGTCAGCTCGGTGTCGCGGTCCCCGATGGCGTCCTCCCAAGCCTTCATCTCCTCCTCCTTCGCCTGGCGGTCGCGAGCTTCCTTGGCGAGCTCATCGCGAAAACCGAGCAGCTCGGCCTCCAGCACCTTGCAGCGGTCTTGGGCGACCGTGGCATCCTTCAATGCCGCATCGCAGGTAGTGGTAGCCTGGGTGGCGGCCTGCTTCTCCTCCTCAGAGGCTACCACGGCTAGCCTCAGCGCCGCCCGGACGGAGGTGTCAGAATGAAGCCAGCCGGAGACCAACTCCAGGCGTCCGGCTACCAAATGGGAGTCGGTGCCTTGAAGGTCTTCCCGCAGCTGATCCAACTGAGAAAGGGCGCGGTCCAAGACAGCAGAGGAGGCAGAAGAGCCCGGAACCAGCGGTGCAGTAGGAGAAGGCGGCAGCATAACCACGGCCCGGGAGACTATGAGCTCCTGAGCCCTCGCTACCTCAGCAACAGCATCAGGCGCCGGCACCTCTGGAGCCAGCAGGGCCATGGGGGCTGGCACCCCACCAGAGTGTTCCTCCGGGCCTTGCGAGGACGATTGGGCAACGGAGGTTGAGCTTCACCGCCTCCCCTTCCCACGGGCGAAGGCGCGGCCACAACAGATGAGTCTGTCCCAGGCGGAGCCACCGTGTCCCCCTTCTTCTTCTTCGCCGCAAGTGGCAGCCTAACCAAGTGATGGAGAACGTCAAGCCCCAGCAGCAAAAACAAGAACAAGACGGAGTTTGAGCACTTACTGGTCAATCGCGGCATAGGCCACCGACCTCTTGCTGAGATTAAAGCCCAAAAGCCTCTTGGTCCGGGGTGCAGCCTCGAGAGGTCCAGGAGTGAAAGAGGGCGCACCAGAAGGGCTGGAGGCGGCTTTGGGCAGAGCCTGGGCAGAAGTGGCCCCTCGGGAGATCAGCGCCGACCTGTCCTTCTTCGGGATCGCGGGTGGATCCTCTTCCTCTCGCATGGTGTTGGCCTCGTCGTCGTCCGGCAAGGTGCGGAGAATGCTGGCCCTGCGCCGGGGAGAGGTCTCCCCGGTCCCTTCTGTGGTTGCCTCCATGTCGCGCACCTCCTCTTCTTTGTCTTCCTCTCCTCCTATGCGGGAGTTGCCTGAAGACACTTCCATCTGCGTCGTCGCCCCTGGGCCTCAGGAGGCACCACCGGCACCAGACCGCGCCCATCAAAGGTGGGCATGGCATCCACAACCTGTTTCCAGTCCTGCCGGAGGAACAGGGGGTAGGGGAACCCTCCAGGCCTTCCAGGTCGTCTCCAACCAGGAGGCGAAGAGCTGTGGCCAGATCCTCGTCGGCCATGGCCGCCGGGTTCAGGCGAAGCTCGTCATCTTCGCCCCCAAGTGTCCACAACGGACACGAGTGCGCCTGAAGCGGAGCCACCCGCTGCGTTAGGAACTCCCTCAAGAGCATGGCCCCTGTCAGCTTCGCCGCCTTCGTGTTGCCTGGCCTCAGGTTGGTGTTCATCTTCTCCAGCACCAACTTCGCCCGGTAATCGATAAACTTCGTGCGAGACCACCCTTCGTCAGACTGGGGTGGCTCCGTTGGCAACGCCAACCGGGAGTGGATATATCTGGCATACATCATGACCCACTTGCTCCGGAAGCCGTCGACCCTCTTCCCGGTCTTCGAGATCACATTGGCCTTGGAGTACGCGACGAAGTTGGCGCATGCCAAGGTATGCCCGCCGTTGATACGGAGGGAGAAGAAGTGGCACAGCAAATCCACGGACGGCATCACCCCAACATGCGCCTCACAGTAGTAGGCGAAAATCGACAAAAGGAGAACAGAGTTGGGATGGAGATGAAGGGCCTACAACCTGTAATGGCGGAGGACGGCGTAGAAGAACTCGAAGAAGGGTGGAACCAGGCCGACGACGACGACATTCATGAAGAAGTGGTAGAACGTGCTCCCCTTAGCCTCCGGCTCGGCGGAGCCTACCCGGAGTTCGGTCTTCCCATCTCGCTGCCCTCCACCACCGTCATCAGGCGTGAAGCGACGAGATTCTTCTCCGACATGTTGGGGGCATCCAGGGCCGGCGAATACCAAGCCAGCAGCGCGTCAACCTTGCCTTTGTGGGGAGGCATTGCTCACTGAAAGGGGAGGAATGGAGCGGGTCTGGAGATTTCGGAAGCAAGAGAACAAGCAAGGGGATCTGGAGCAAGGCGAAGGAAAGCAATGAAGGCAATCCTTACCTAGGCTAGCCTTTTGTCGGTCGAACAGTTGTCGAGGCAGCATGGGGAAGCGGAGACGCCCACGTCGAATCAACCGCCACGCGGCAACCAAGGCCGCGGGCTGTTGGGGCCCGCGGCGCTCTGCACTTGACCTTTGGCTTTGCTTCTAAGCCAAGTCCGAGCACGCCTTGGGCACGGGGGCTACTGTCAGCGTTCTGGGAACGGTGGTCCCTAGACTTGCCTACCTGCGTCCTGCAGCGTGGCTCAGCTAGTGGCCCAGTATGTCCTGTCTTCGTCAACAAACACTCAAGACCCTCGCGAGGGGCAAGCCTTGCGAGGTGAATGATGCAAGGCCTCTTTAGGGCCAGCCTCACTAGGCAGGCTCGCAAGGAGGCAGAGAGATCAAGGCAAGGGGTACCTCGTAAGGTGCTCATGACGCAAGCCATGACGATCAAGACCAGGCGGGCGCCAGGCTGCACAATGTCCTCGTTTCCTCTTTGGTGCAAAGGGGGCAAGCGAAGGTGCGGAGTACCGAGGCATCAGGCAAAGGTTTCCATATCGGTGCAATGAGACCAAGAACAGCAGAGCGGCAGGACGGAGGTCACCATGGAGCCCAAGACGGCGTCATCACTAGTGCCTTTGGCAGTCGAAGACCACCTTTAGTCAGGATAGCTTGTACTAGTTGTCCCCTTTCAAAATGGCTGTTGTTGGCTCCCTTCACGGTCAATATTTGGGAAGAGGACCAGGGCCTCTATAAATAGGGCTAGCCACCACCGTAGAAAGGAGGGAAATGAGATCTAGAGCCAAGGGATATCTAGAGCCAAGAGAGATGGATTGACTCCTCTCCAAATACACCACCACAAGAACACCTCTCCTCGCGAGGCTGTTCTTCATCTGTACTGTTCATCATCAGCCCAAGAGGCAATCCACCACACCACACACTGGATTAGGGTATTACACCACAACGGTGGCCCGAACCAGTATAAACCTCGTGTCTCTTGTATTGTTCATCATGCTAGCTTAGAATCACAGCGAGGTTGTGGGTGTGTTTCGGTAGGGAGAATATCTTCGTGCGCACCCCAGAGTTCGAACCTTAAGGGTTTTGCCGGAACCCGATATCTGACAGGGGTCCTCGGACAGCCGGACTATTAACATGGGTCCGACTGTTGGGCTATGAAGATACAAGACAGAAGACTTCTTCCCGTGTCCGGATGGGACTCTCCTTTGCGTGGATGGCAAGCTTGGTGATTCAGATTATGTAGATTCCTTTCTCTGTAACCGACTTTGTATAACCCTAGCCCCCTCCGGTGTCTATATAAACTGGAGGGTTTAGTACATGGAGGCAACAAAAATTGTAATCATAGGCTAGACTTCTTGGGTTTTAGCCATTACGATATCTTGGTAGATCAACTCTTGTAATACTCATATTCATCAAGATAAATCAAGCAGGAAGTAGGGTATTACCTCCATAGAGAGGGCCCGAACCTGGGTAAACATTTTGTCCCCCGCCTCCTGTTACAATTAGTCTTAGACGCACAGTTCGGGACCCCTACCCGTGATCCGCCAGTTTTGACACCGACATTGGTGCTTTCATTGAGAGTTCCGCTACATCGTCACCAGAAGGCTTGATGGCTCCATCGATCATCTACAACAACGCAGTCCAGGGGAAGATCTCTATCCCCGGACAGATCTTCGTATTCGGAAGCTTCGCACTGCGGGCCAACTCGCTTGGCCATCTAGAGTAGATCGATAGCTATGCCCCTGGCCAACGGGTTAGGTTTGGAAGCCTAACTCGTGGCCGATATCCGTGGAGAGTTGATCTTCGGCGGATTCAAGCCCATGCCACCTGTCCCCTGCCACCAGAGTGAACATGACCCAAATCTGTCATCGAACCGCGCTCAAGAGATAGCGCCCGTAACCACTCTGGCCCTAGATCCGAAGCAAACCGCGGCGTCCGAGGACGGGAAGCTCAACCCCGCCACGGAAGCTGCAGACTCAATGGCGTTCAAGCCGCACACATACCCAACATCGAGCTGGGCTTGTGTCACTGGAACCTCGGATTCGTCTCCGGCCATAGGTTCCGGACCGCGTGCATCCGCGTCCATCGAGTTTGATTAGACGTCGATCTTGGAGTTCAACTCCGCGAACATCTTCCAGCACTCACCTCTAGGCGATGTGTTAAACTCATTGAAATCCCTCTCCCTGTCGGGGGACTCTCGGCCGAACTATGTCCGGCTCAAATTGGAAGCGGACGACGAAGAACTTCGTTTCCGACACACCACCCACTTTATAGCCACTGTCGATGACTTATCCGACATGCTTGATTACGACTCCGAAGACATCGACGGTATGGACGATGATGCCGGAGAGGAGCAGGAACCACCGCCTATAGGGCATTGGATAGCCACCTCCTCGTATGACATATACATGGTGGATACACCCAAAGAGAAAAACGGCGACAATGAAAATCCGGTCGAGAATAAACCTCCTGAGATACAGCCAAAGCACCGATGTCAGTGGCGCCGCTCTAAGCCACACCGCGGCAAAAACAGCAACACTATCACAGGAGAAACCAATACTCCAAACGATGTCGAAGACAATGAAGAGCCCGTTGAGCCAACCTCCAAACAGGACGAACGGGAAGACGGGTGAGTTAGGCCTGACAAACATGCCATGAATGAAGACTCGGAGGATAGCAACTACCTTCCGCTCTCCGAGGACGAGGTGAGCCTCGGTGATGAAGATTTTATCGTGCCTGAGGAGCCCGACAAACAGGAATGCTTTAAGCACCGGATAATTGCCACTACAAGGAACCTGAAAAAGAAGCAGCAACAGCTTCAAGCTGATCAAGATCTGCTCAACGATAGATGGACTGACGTCATGGCACCCGAAGAATATGGCCTTGAGCGCCCAACCAAAAGCTACCCGAAGCGCAAACTGTTACCACAGTTTGATGACGAGGCGCTGGAGCCCGTCCTACTACCGCATAATGCAGCTGACGGGCCACCACGTGGCTGGGATAAGGCGGCACCTCGAGCCAAACACCAACCAGCACTACCTCACCGTAAAAACATAAATACAACAGCTCAGGGATACACACATGACCTGTGGTGTGACTTGGAAAATAGAGCAGGTTAGACAAGATCGATCTACGGATCGCGGGGGCGTGCCCCTATGCACTATGACAACCACCTGGCCGGACGTGACAAACATAATCACGACCGAGCCGATGACCGAAGATGAACTCCATCCGAGCTACGTCACGACCTTGCCCGATACAGAAGCGCCGCACACCCCCTCTGCTTCACTGATGAAGTAATGGAACACGATTTCCCAGAAAGGTTTAAACCCATGAACATCGAATCATATGATGGGACAACAGACCCCGCGGTATTGTAACGCCCCGGATTTGATGTGCCAGGTGTCTTCCAGTTATTCATCATTGTCACCATGTCTTTTGCTTGCGTGTTGTATTTTATCATGTCATCATGTGCATCTCATTTTGCATACATGTTCGTCTCATGCATCCGAGCATTTTCCCCGTTGTCCGTTTTGCAATCTGACACTCCTATGTCATCCGGCGTCCCCTTCTTGTCTCTTTTCATGAGCGGGTGTTTAACATTCTCGGAATGGACCGAGGTTTGCCAAGCGGCCTTGGTATACCACCGGTAGACCGCCTGTCAAGTTTCGTGCCATTTGGAGTCCGTTTGATACCCCAACGGTTAACCGGGTGACCGTAAAAGCCTCTTTTGTGTGCAGCCCAACACCCCTCCAAAGTGGCCCAATAACCCATCCAAACCCCCTCCATGCTCTTTAGTCGTCCGATCACGGTCGTGTGGGCGAAAACCGCATTCCATTTGGAGTCTCCTAGCTCCCTCTACCTATATAGATGCCCTCTCCCCCGGAAACCCGGGTCCAAACCATAGTCCTCTTCCTCTCGCCGCCACCGGACACGTCTGTGATGGCCGAACACGTCCAGCCGCTGCTGCCCGCCCAATCTGCTGCCGCCACATGTTGCGCCACCATCCTCCCCGCGCCTCCTCTGCCGCGGCCCGCGGGAGCCCGTAGCCGGCCTGCTCCGGGCCGCATCTGGGCCCCGCCGGCCCGTGCAGCGCCTCCCTCCG